>NW_026607002.1:3680000-3712349 GCF_029890125.1 Rhinichthys klamathensis goyatoka | reverse complement strand
GAATATTGAAGGTTTTCACTAATCCATAATCATCACAATTATAACAAATAAAGGCTTGAAATATCTCACTTTGCATGTAATGAGTCTATATAATATATTAGTTTCTCCTTTTAAGTTGAATTACTGAAATAAATGAACTTTTGCATGATATACAAATTTTTCCAGTTTCACCTGTAAACTTTATTTTGCTCTCCTCACTTACATAAGTGAACTATAGTGTCCTGCACACACTAGTAAATAAATATACACAATTATATCTGGTGTCTGAATAATTTTTGGTTTGACTGTATATAGGTTTAGGGTTAGATTAAAATTCTTAATTTAATTAGAGTAATTTGTCCCTCAATATCATCAGATCCTCATATTACAGTGATTTATGAAGGATCATGTGACACTGAAGACTGGAGTAATGATGCTGAAAATCACAGGAATAAATTACACTTTACTATATATTCGCATAGAAACAGCTGATTTACATTCTAATAATATTTCACTTTTTTTTCGATTTTTCTGTATTTTTGATCAAATGAACGCAGCTTTGGTGAGCAGAAGAAACTTTATTAAATGAATCCGCTGGTTTTAAAGCTGAAAGCGCTGGGTTCCCTGCGTCCGCTGGCCGGCCTCCAGCCTAATGTGTGAACAATTATGAGTGCGTTAAACCATGCGCTATATTTCAAATATGAATATGTAAAAGGAAATTGTATATGACCTGGGAAGTGAGGCGTAAAAACTCCAGGCTGGTTTAAAAGCGGATCTTGGCAAACGCTCCGCTCTCTGGAAAACACAGCCAAACAGTTAATGAGGTGCTGAGTGCTGGAAATATGAAGAACAGCATTATAAATAATACCACTGTGGATCAGAGATGATTATTTGTGAATGACATCCAGAAGGAATGAATCACGATGTGGTTTTCATCCCGCCGGAGCTCTTATAGCAACACTACCATGGTATTATAGGCATGTACCACGGTAATAATCTGTGGTTTCACTACATTAGCATTTGTGTTCGTTTACAATGATTTCACAATTTACAGTACCAGTGTTATTAAAATAATAATAATAAAAAAAGTATTAAAAGTATATGCCAAAATAAAATAAAATAATAATTAATTAAAAGTTTCTGCAAAAAAAAAATATATATATATAAAACTTTTAATTAATTATTTTATTATTTTATTTTGGCATATACTTTTAATACTTTTTTTTATACATCATTCATACATTCATCATTCATACATCATAAATATATATATATATTTAAAAACGGTATTTAAAAGAATGATGTATTAGTAGATAAAACAAAACACAATAATATAACTTTTTGCTACACGCCTATAAATAAATAAATAACAACAAAACAAAAATATTCATTATGCCAAAATAGAATTAAAAATAATAATAATAATAAAAATTGTTAAAAGTATATGCCAAAATAAAATAAAATAAAAATTCATTAAAAGTTTATGCAACAAAAAAAAACGGTATTTCAAAGAATTATCTATTAGTAGATATAAAAAACACAATAATATTAGTTTTTGGTACATGCCTATAAATAAATAAATACCGTAACCAAATAAATACATTTCATCAGAAAAAAACGTGGTGCTACCATATCACACAACATTACCATAGTGTATGTCCAGAAATATGATATTACACTTATGGAAAAATACTGTAGTGATATACCATGATGCAGTGATGTTAATACTGTAAAATAAATACATTTAATTAAAAACATTACCATAGCACTAACATGGCAGTAACACACAAACACAACATTACCAGTTTACTTCAATTACTGACTTCCCAAAAATATGATATTTTCCTTAAGGAACAGTACTTTGGTGGCAATGTTGTGACCATACTACCATGTTTTTGGGGTACTATGGTAATGTTTTTAATTATATGTATTTATTTGTTTGTTGGCATGTACCATGATAATATACCAAACTAATATCACAGTATTCTCTTAAATGCCTTGGAGTAAATATGTAAATATATTGGCACCGTATGTTCAGGTATATTTCAAAGTACCACAGTATCAACATCACTGCATCATGGTTCCACCACAGTAATTTTTCATAAGTGTAATATCATATTTCTGGACATAGACTATGGTAATGTTGTGTGTTTTTTCCTGTTTTTTCTCTGATGATATGTATTAATTTATTTATTTATTTATAGGCATGTACCAAAAATTAATATTATTGTGTTTTTTTATATCTACTAATACATAATTTTTTTAAATACCGTTTATATATATATATATATATATATTTTTTTTTTATTTGCATAAACTTTTAATGAATTTTAATATATTTTGGCATATACTTTTATCACATTTTTATTTATTTATTATTATTTTTAATTCTATTTTGGCATAATGAATATTTTATTTTATTTTGGCATATGCTTGCAATGAAAAATGTGTATTTTATTTTATGCATATACCATGAAATGAGTTTTTTGACATGTGCCAAACTCACACTGCAGTCTTCTCTGAAGCCCCCTAGAGTAAATATCTGAATATAACAGTATATGAATATGGTAATCATGCATTACAATATTACATGTGTATCATGAAGTGCCATGTTTTAATGCAAGTCTTTTCTGAAGCTGAAGGAGAACTGTCTCCCGTCTTCATAAAGTGCTTCCCATTAGTCGCAGTGTCTTTCCCAGCGATGTCATTTCCTGTAAGCAGCGAAGCGTGAAACAAACCTTCCTGCGCTCGCTACACTTCACCAGATCTAACCAGATCAAACCAGAATAAACCAAATCAAACCAGAACAAACCAGATCAAACCAGAATAAACCAAATCAAATCAGAACAAACCAGATCAAACCAGAATAAACCAAATCAAACCAGAATAAACCAAATCAAACCAGAACAAACCAGATCAAACCACCCGTGAAGGGGAATAAACGCCTGTCCCGAATCAAGCTTTTGTTTCGTCTTCCTCCTCCTCATATCCAGTCTGACCAGCTGTCTGGAACCAGCTCTAGAACTCCATTCATCCTCCCACCGCTTCACACACACACACACACACACACACATACATATATTCTGTTGTTTTTTCATGTTCTGTCAGATTAATACATGCAGACGTTTAATAATGTCCAGGTGATCTGAGTGATGATGTTTGAGGAGGAGATGATGGAGATGTGTGTGTGTGTGTGTGTGTGTCCAGCTCTCTCGGGTGGTCTCCAGGGTCAGAGCACCTCGTCTGTGAGCTCTGAGATCAAGTCTGAGGATGAAGGAGACGAGAATCTTCAGGACAGTAAATCTCTGGGTGCCAAGAGCAAGGAGGAGCTGGACAAGGACCTGAACGCTTTAGAGAGGTCGAGATCTAGGTAAACCGTACCAGAGCTTCGCTTCATTCAAACGCCCGCTGGACTTTGATGAAGTGACGCGTGTTCTGAGAGGCAGCTAAACGCACAGATGACAAACCCAATTCAATTCAGTTCACATGTATGTGTAGAGTGCTTTTCACAATACACATCGATTCAAAGCAGCTTTACAGAGAATCCTGAACCAAATCCATATAAACATCAAATATTTATGTTCATTTTTTAATAGGTTTGTTTAATATTACACTTTAAAATAAGGTCTCATTTGTTGAGTTTAGTTAATGCATTAGCCAGGGTTAATACAGTTAACTGAAACTTAAACTAAAACTATATATAAAATAAAATAAATATTTTTTGTTGTTTTAAATTAAATAAATGGTTAACTGGAGTTAGTAAAATAATAGTTACATTAAATTAAAAAAGTAAAATAAAATAAAAGTTTAAAAATACTATAAAATTTAAAATAAAATACAAGTTTAAAAATAAAGTTTAAAAAGTAAAATAAAATAAAATAGAATTTTAAAAGTAAAATAAAATGTAAAAAGGAAAGTAAAATAGAATAGAATTTTTAAAGTAAAATAAAATAAATAGAATAAAAATGTAAAAGTATTTTTTTAATACAATAAAATGTACAAAGTTAAATAAAAGTTAAAAATACAATAAAAATGTTAAAGTAAAATAAAAAAATCTTTTAAATCAAATAATATGTAACAAGTAAATTTAAATATTAAAATGAAATAGAATTTAAAATAAAAATGAAATAAGTTTAAAAATACTATACAATTTAAAAAGTAAAATAAAGTTTAAAAATACAATACAATTTTAATTGACTGAAATAAAAATGAATAAATGCCATATAGACAAATTAAACTTGAATAACAAAAAATAAAATTAAAATATAAAAATAAAATTACACTGAAAACTAATTCAAAATATTAATTGATACTAAACTATAACATACCACTGACAATAGCTAACATTAACAATGAGTAAATATGTTTAACAACGTTTCTGTATTTAATAATACAGAAGAGTTTTATAATAAATCCCACATAATCAACAGCGGCTCCTATGAGAGTTGTTTACGTTCGCATCAGTTTTAATGAACTCTATTCAGGACTCGTTTGGGTGTTCGCATCTCCTCCGGTCTTGAGCCGGGCTTTAGTTGTTTCTCATCTCACATGAGAGTAGGGAACGTCCTGGATCCCAAATTCATCCCAACACTCCCAGACACTTCCAGGATAAACGCCGGACAGGGTTTATAGATTTACACCTGGAATTACCAATTCGATTCAACTCATTCGATTCAAATTTCAAGAGACGATGTTTGTGACTTGATGTGTGATTACTCATGCCATTTTTATTTATATTATGTTTTGTTGGTTTTTGTGTAGAAATCTGCAGCATCTGATCTAGCATTTAATCTTGAATTTTATTTTCCTTTACTTTATATATATATATATGTAGAAAGAGAGAGAGAGAATTTTAGATATTTTTTGTCTAGTATGTTTCTATTGTTTGTTTATATACTATATATATATATATATAATTTTAAATATTTATGTACTTGATATATCTAGAATTTTGTATATTTTTGTCTCTTTTATATATTTTTTATGTACTTTATATATCTAACATTTTATGTACTTTTTATATACTATATATCTAGTATTTTATAAACTTTTGTATCTATTATATCTTTTTATATACTATATATTTATATATATACACTTTTTGTATCTATTATATCTTTTTATATACTTGATATATTTTATATATTTTTTAAATCTGTTAAATATGTACTTTATATATATAGAGAGAGAATTTGATATACTTTTTAAATCTATATCTTTTTATAAATCTAAAAAAAATTACTTTTTGTATCCATTATCTTTTAATGTACATTTTCCTATTCCATTAATCTAGTATTTTCTAATCTATTATACTGTATCTTTTTACATATATCTAGAATTATATATACTTTTCTATCTATTATATTTTTTTATATTCTTGATATATAGTATTTTATATACTTTTACAACTTTTTACATACTTTATATATCTAAAAAAAGACTTTTCTTTTTATGTACTTTTTATATTCCATTTATCTAGTATTTTATGAATCTATTATACTGTCTCTTTTTATATACTTTTATAGAATTATATATACTTTTTGTATCTTATATCTTTTTATATACTTGATAAATTTAGTATTTTATATACTTTTTGAATCTGTTAAATATGTACTTTATATAGAGAGACAATTGTGTACTTTTGATACACTTTTATGAGCTTGAAATGTGTGTAGTTGTAGAGTTAGCATGTGTTATGAGCCTGAGGTCAGTGTAAGTGAGAGATGATACAGTACGAGTACAGTAGTGAGAGATGATACAGTACGAGTACAGTAGTGAGAGAGCTCTATGATCATGTTTAACCCGCAGCAACAACGACGACGAGGACCTGACGCCGGAGCAGAAGCTGGAGCGCGAGAAGGAGCGGCGGATGGCGAATAACGCCCGCGAGCGGCTGCGCGTGCGCGACATCAACGAGGCCTTTAAAGAGCTGGGCCGGATGGTGCAACTCCACCTGAAGAGTGACAAGCCCCAGACCAAACTCCTGATCCTGCACCAGGCCGTCGCCGTCATCCTCAGCCTCGAGCAGCAGGTCCGAGGTCAGTGCTTACTAGAGCAATGAGCATGTGGAGCCGCTGAGGGCCGCTGTTAGCCACGACCCCCTAAACTCACTGTAAAACACGGCTTCAAGGGGCGGATTGCTTTTATTAAACGGTTACTCCATAAAAATATTCATTTTAATATTTATTTTACTTATATTTATATTTATAATATTTATATTTATTTCCAGAGAGGTTGCCAAGCAACACATGCAGCAACAAAGCATCACAAACATCACAAACACTAATGTAATGCGGTCACAGGTGTGTGTGTGTGTGTGTGTGTGTGTGTGTGTGTGTGTGTGTGTGTGTCTGTGTGTGTAACACTAATGTAATGCGGTCACAGGTGTGTGTGTGTGTGTGTGTGTGTGTGTGTGTGTGTGTGTGTGTGTGTGTCTGTGTGTGTAACACTAATGTAATGCGGTCACAGGTGTGTGTGTGTGTGTGTGTGTGTGTGTAACACTAATGTAATGCGGTCACAGGTGTGTGTGTGTGTAACACTAATGTAATGCGGTCACAGGTGTGTGTGTGTGTGTGTAACACTAATGTAATGTGCTCACAGGTGTGTGTGTGTGTGTCTGTGTGTGTAACACTAATGTAATGCGGTCACAGGTGTGTGTGTGTGTGTGTGTGTAACACTGATGTAATGTGCTCACAGGTGTGTGTGTGTGTGTGTGTGTGTGTGTGTGTGTGTCTGTGTGTGTAACACTAATGTAATGCGGTCACAGGTGTGTGTGTGTGTAACACTAATGTAATGCGGTCACAGGTGTGTGTGTGTGTGTGTGTGTGTGTGTGTGTGTGTGTGTGTGTCTGTGTGTGTAACACTAATGTAATGCGGTCACAGGTGTGTATGTGTGTGTGTAACACTAATGTAATGCACTCACAGGTGTGTGTGTGTGTGTGTGTAACACTAATGTAATGCGCTCACAGTTGTGTGTGTGTGTGTGTAACACTGATGTAATGTGCTCACAGGTGTGTGTGTGTGTAACACTAATGTAATGCGGTCACAGGTGTGTGTGTGTGTGTGTGTGTGTGTGTGTGTGCGTGTCTGTGTGTGTAACACTAATGTAATGCGGTCACAGGTGTGTGTGTGTGTGTGTGTGTGTGTCTGTGTGTGTAACACTAATGTAATGCGGTCACAGGTGTGTGTGTGTGTGTAACACTGATGTAATGTGCTCACAGGTGTGTGTGTGTGTGTGTGTGTGTGTGTGTGTGTTTCTGTGTGTGTAACACTAATGTAATGCGGTCACAGGTGTGTGTGTGTGTGTGTGTAACACTAATGTAATGCGGTCACAGGTGTGTGTGTGTGTGTGTAACACTAATGTAATGCGGTCACAGGTGTGTGTGTGTGTAACACTAATGTAATGCGGTCACAGGTGTGTGTGTGTGTGTGTGTGTGTGTGTGTGTGTGTCTGTGTGTGTAACACTAATGTAATGCGGTCACAGGTGTGTATGTGTGTGTGTAACACTAATGTAATGCGCTCACAGTTGTGTGTGTGTGTAACACTGATGTAATGCGGTCACAGGTGTGTGTGTGTGTAACACTAATGTAATGCGGTCACAGGTGTGTGTGTGTGTGTGTGTGTGTAACACTAATGTAATGCGCTCACAGGTGTGTGTGTGTGTGTGTGTGTGTGTGTAACACTAATGTAATGTGCGCACAGGTGTGTGTCTGTGTGTGTAACACTAATGTAATGCACTCACAGGTGTGTGTGTGTGTGTGTGTGTAACACTAATGTAATGCGCTCACAGTTGTGTGTGTGTGTGTGTGTGTGTGTGTGTGTGTGTAACACTGATGTAATGTGCTCACAGGTGTGTGTGTGTGTGTGTCTGTGTGTGTGTGTGTGTGTGTGTGTGTGCGTGTCTGTGTGTGTAACACTAATGTAATGCACTCACAGGTGTGTGTGTGTGTGTGTCTGTGTGTGTAACACTAATGTAATCCACTCACAGGTGTGTGTGTGTGTGTGTGTAACACTAATATAATGCGCTCACAGTTGTGTGTGTGTGTGTGTGTAACACTGATGTAATGTGCTCACAGGTGTGTGTGTGTGCGTGTCTGTGTGTGTAACACTAATGTAATGCGGTCACAGGTGTGTGTGTGTGTGTGTGTAACACTAATGTAATGCGCTCACAGGTGTGTGTGTGTGTGTGTGTGTAACACTAATGTAATGCGCTCACAGGTGTGTGTGTGTGTGTGTGTGTGTGTGTAACACTGATGTAATGTGCTCACAGGTGTGTGTGTGTGTGTGTGTGTCTCTGTGTGTGTAACACTAATGTAATGCGGTCACAGGTGTGTGTGTGTGTGTGTGTGTAACACTAATGTAATGCGGTCACAGGTGTGTGTGTGTGTGTGTGTGTAACACTAATGTAATGCGGTCACAGGTGTGTGTGTGTGTAACACTAATGTAATGCGGCCACAGGTGTGTGTGTGTGTGTGTGTGTGTGTGTAACACTAATGTAATGCGCTCACAGGTGTGTGTGTGTGTGTGTAACACTAATGTAATGCGCTCACAGGTGTGTGTGTGTGTGTGTGTGTGTGTGTGTGTGTGTGTGTGTGTGTGTAACACTAATGTAATGCGCTCACAGGTGTGTGTGTGTAACACTAATGTAATGCGCTCACAGGTGTGTGTGTGTGTGTAACACTAATGTAATGCGCTCACAGGTGTGTGTGTGTGTGTAACACTAATGTAATGCTCTCACAGGTGTGTGTGTAATGCGCTCACAGGTGTGTGTGTGTGTAACACCAATGTGATACGTTCACAGGTGTGTGTGTGTGTTTTTGTGGAGTCATTTACAACGGCTTCGAACGCGGCCGTAAAACTAATATTACTATGATTTTAAACATCTCTTTATTTTTTGTCACTGTTTGCTCAGACTACAAAGTTTTTGGACTGTTTTTCTTTTCCTAAAAATTTGGATTATTGCAAATATAATTAATAAAGTAATAATTATTTATAAAGATTAATGTCAAAATAATATTTATATTGAATAGTATTTTATTTACAATAACAAGAAAAAATATATATTATTTATATTTAATAAAATAACTATATATTTGTATTATATATATCCACAATCTCATATTATTCATATTATATTTTATATGATTAATAATTATAAATTATATTATTTTTAATTATATTGTAAATATTAATAAGTCTTTAAGATTTAAAAATATTTTATAATTATTATAGTACCTGTAATTATTTATAATTAATAGTCTAAATAATATTTATATTAAATATTTTATTTAAAAATAAGCAATTTTATATTATTTATATTTAATAATATAGTAATATATATTTAGAATATTATTATAATAATCTTTTATATATATATATATATATATATGATTTCTTCTACACTATAAAAAATGATCTATATTAAAAATAAACAATATTGTTTATATTTAATAATATATACACTATATATATATATTTAAATTATTAATATTATATCTTATAAGATTAATCATTGTAAATAATAGTATTTTTCAATGATATGACACTGTAAAAAAGTTGCAAATGAAACAAATTATTGGAATACGTTTTACAAGAAAATTTCACGTTAAATTCCACGTGTTACTTGTCGTTTCTCTGTAATTATTTGTGAAATGCTTCTGTTTGGCCGTAATGACACGTTCGTCCCTCTTGATGGCGGCGTATCAGCGACACAAGCACATTGTTCAGTGTTTCTCCAACGCAGTGGATCATCAGTAAACCTGTGTGTGTGTGTGTGTGTGTGTGTTCTCGTTCCAGAGCGTAATCTCAATCCGAAAGCGGCGTGTCTGAAGAGACGAGAAGAGGAGAAGGGGTCGTCGGACGGTGCTGCGCTCTCATTGGCCGGTTCCCACCACAGCATGGGCGAGGCGTCCAATCCCATGGGACAAATGTAAAGAGCCACACCCCCCCGTAAATGGTCAGAATATTTCACTCTACACTAATCTGCTGTTGTACATGTCCCATGATGTGCCTTTAACCCAAGCCAAAACCTCCAATTCGGCCTTTTCACTGCAATCACGTGTTTTGTCTCAAACTTTGGCACGATTGAACAGAATTATTGTAAAAGTGATGCAGAGCGTTTGGACTCAAGCCACTTCAACTCAACGGACTGGTTTTCTGTTGGTGGCAACAAAAGCAAATCCTAATAATAACCTCTAAAAGTGTAACAATGGGCGCATTTTAACAACAGATTGGCCGTATGTGTGGGTTATAATACGTGTACATATAGATTTTGATTTCAAACTATAGACTAAATTTGATTAATTCACAATATATTCAATTAATAAAGCTAACGGATGATATTTGTACACAATGCACATTTGAACATTAAAAGGTACATGTACACAATATCACTGACCATTTCATTCAGATGTTTATGATATGTTTTGTTTGTTTGTTTGTACTGTGAGTGTGTGTGTGTGTGTAACATCAGGTTAAAGCTGAACTGTGCAATGTTCACATGGCATTATGGGTGTGAACAGATTCCAAAGGTTCATGTTCCCCGTGTTAATGACTGTAATGTGCCGGTAATGAGTTTACAACTTATAATTAGGGTAGAATTGAAGGTGCATATCTCTTTCATCTCAAATCATTTGCATATTTTATGATAGAAGCAAATATTCTCCGTAGATATTTTTAAAGATCACATTTTTAGAGGCATACTGTGTGGAAAGTCAGATCAGTGCTATTAGTGTCAATATCATATCTTAAAGCACATCTGATATGAAATATGCACTGAAAAATCATTTTCACTCAGATATTGCACATTTAATTACAAAGACATGGCAAGTAACTCTGAATTAAATGTGAAATGTTGAAGTAGAAAGACTGAAACGGTGTTTTTGTAGTGGCCAAAAGTTCAAATTATTCAAATTGTCAAGATTTTATGAGCATATTGTGTAGTTGTGCTTGGAGTCGATTGTTTTAATTGTGATAATAACGCAATGAAACATGACGGATCGTGTAATCACGACAATTATACAAAGAAATTATAAAAACATGCCAAAACAAGAGAGAACCAACCAGATATTAATATCTGATTATGTTCTAGTCTTTTTCCTATCAGCTTTTTCTTTTTATGTGCACTGATTTTTTGCACACCTGTAGATGTAGTTTGCCTTTTTTGCCAAATTATTTTATTATTCAGTGTTTTGTTCTTCCCTCATATTTAAAATCTGAAAAAATATTATTTTCCTCATATTTCGATGGTTTAATTGAACTAGTAGAGTCATTAACAATCACTTTAAGCCTCGACTGTACTTCATTAACAGTCGATTTATTTAAATATTCAAACAAAAAAACACAAAGAAATTATATTTTGTATAAAGAATATGAAGCATATTTTAGGACTAAGTTGTTTTGCATGACATTATTCTACAAATATATAGTTTTTTTTTAACTAAAATTAACAAAATTGTCAAATAACAGTATTTAGTGTGACATTTTCTTATATTGCATTTAATTTTTGCTGAATTTAACATAACAAAATCATTGTGTCCATAAAGTATAATTTGAAAATACATTTATTTATGTTTTTTTTCTCTCATTACACAATCTATGATTAAATGGGTAAATCTACGGTTATGGAAACAAAAAATTCGTTTTTTGCACTGAAATGTTTGCGAGAGAACGTGAAAACATTGAAATATCTCCCATCTCATATTTTGTCCATCACCACTTTACTAGCGTGTTCGCGATACTTTATGGATATGTTCTATATGTTAACTTCCCTCTCTCTCTATCAGGTCAAAGCTGCCAGAATTCATCAAAATGATGAGCGATCACTTCCTTTGACAGCGTTATTTCTGCCCCTGAACGCCACTCAAACAATCAACGAATCAATCAAACTTCCACCTGACCGACCAACTTCTATGTGTTCCTGTTCCTCACGCCATCTGTGCGGATAGATATATATACATACTGTAAATTACGGAAACACGGCAGAGTCACGTGGGATGGCTGTCCATATCTTCCTCCGAGCATTCCCAGTTCAAAAAGAAGACGTTTTTATGCACACACACACACACACACACACAAAAGATTTGAAGGTGCAGACAGTCGGAGGATTCTTCAAACATATCATGAAGTTGTACAGACGTTTGGAGGTCGGCTCGAGACCAGCCCTCTGATTTCAATGGCAATCCTGTCCACACTGTGGAACTTTAGTAGCTGTGCCTCACGGAACTCCCGGCGGAGGAATAGAACTCTGAGAATTCCCAATCGGAACCTTGGGACGAGAGGGGCTGTCAATCAAACGCACGACGGAATTAGGCTGTAGAATTTCACAAAACCGTTCGCAATAATGTTATTTTAGTTCTCCCCCCCACAAAAGAAAAGCTGACATGGGACGTCCATCTGTTTTGAAACCAGCGGAAGGTTTAGAGGCCGGAACGTTCCTCCACCGGACCGTCAGCGAATGCAGCTTTGGTCTCGAAGACCTCGTGCTCACTTTAGAGGTCAGATGTGCTTCATTAGGTCATTTCTCTCTTCGTTCATTTGTTCCTTCTCCTCTCCTCAAGCCCTTCCGGACCCCGAAGATGCAATTTTAACATGACTAAACTTCAACCAATGTGCCTTTTAGAGCTCATATCATCACACAACTGGAGGAGAACATTATCAGAACTTTCTAGGATGCAAGCTTAGGAAAACGTTAGTCATTAGGTCTATGCAGTCAGGTTTTTTTGCGGCCTGGGATTTAAAAAAAAAAAAAAACGAGTAAAAAGGTCAAAAAAGTATTTTTTTGGGATAAACTGTATTTAATGTACTGTATGGCTATATGTAATTAGAAGGTGTGTCCACCCCCTCGTGGCTCCACCCACAGCCCCGCCCACCTGTCACCACGTCGTTATTGAGCATTGTATTATAGATATCAGCTTTTATGAAAACTGGCTTGTCGTTGAGCCGCTGTAGTCCTCAGTACAAATGTGTGGTCGTACGTGTAAAATGGCTTTTCTCTTTTTTTATCTCTCTATTCTTTGTCTGTACTGGTTTCTCTGTCAAAAAAAAAGGAAAAAAAAATATATGATTACGAACCCGCAGGCGATCTTCGAGGATCGGCGGTGGTTTTATCAACGGGAGGCACTGAAAGTGGACATAAAGTCTATTAGAAAAATCGCTATATATAAATGTAGAAATATATACAGTATATAAACAAAGGAGAGTCCGACGGAAAGGAGAGTTCACGAGGATTGATGTTTCTTGCTTTCTGGAGACGTCCGAGAGAGAGACGTGTGACTCTGTTGTGATATTTTTTTCATAAAGTCGTCGCGATCGTAACGGGACCGAAGTGTCGCTCTCGCTAAAGGGAAACACGGACATTTGTAAATTGTATGCAACAAATGCAAACTTACCATTATTTTGAAATTGTGTGTGTAAAAGTTATATTTTTACATGTAGGCTGTTGTTATTTTGTGTTTAGAAATGAGTTGTATCAGTTTTTTTCCTTTCTTTTTTTTGGGGGGAAAAAAAATTCATTGTGTGTTGAAACGTGTCACATTGAAAATGTAGTGAGAACAAAAAGCAAAAAAAAAAAAATTTGTTTATATTTCTGGGAACATTTTTCTTTTCTAAAGGTGGGTGGTGGGGGTCGGGAAGCAAAGCTATATGATAATTCTCTCATCCTCATTGTCATTTTTTTAATTGAGTATTTTCTGTGTAAATAGAAGTCACGAGCAGGGCTGACGACGTTTGTTTACTGCGTTCCTGCCGTTGATCATGTGGCCTGGTCAAGACGTGATTGGTTAGCGTTTAACGTGTGTCAACAATCAGACCTTAATTTACGTTATCACTTTTTGTAAAGAGACTCGTGACACATCGCTGAAAGAATCGACTCGACTCGACTTTGAAATGACGACTCGGATGCCCTCACACTCAAAAAAAAAAAAATCTCGGGCCTGAATTTAAGATCGATGTCTATGAATTGCATATAAATATTCCATGCATTTGGATGATGCCGTTTTAACAAACAAACTATGCATATTTGTCTGTCATACATAAATGAAACAAGTCAGATTTCTGTAATAATACCAATAAACTGAATGTGTTTTTAATGCAAAGTAACCATGTTTATATTTTTATCCTCAATAAATCAAATTTGTTTCAATCTCATACATTTTAACTAACTCGATATCACTTGTTCCACAGCTAGCCATATTTTATATAGAATTCAGAAACCCTTGTTATTAGCGCCATCGGTGGACGTTAAGTGAAATGCAGCCAGAAACTCCCTGCGCGTGCTCGACTCGTGCACACGTGACGCACAAGAGACTGAACGTGATTCATTGGGTGCTTCTCAATCGACCGTTCGCAAAGACCCGCCCCCTTTGGTTACTGTTGCTATGTCCGACAAGCCACTCTCACAACACACAGTGAAATATACATCGCGCTGACAGACAGGACACACCAGCTTACTTTTGATATGAAACAGTTTCAACTTTTAAAGAAATTTAAACAATAAATACCGTTTTGTGGCTGTTTAATGTGTCGACAGATCGCTAGAGCCTCTTAAATCTGCTCGTGGTCGATCATCTCTTCCTGCTAGTTCATTTATAGCATCAATTAAACATGAATGAACATCAGAAGGAATGTTGTTTTAACTGCGGAAAGACGTCAGTACACCGTTTCTCAAGTTCTCCAACGTTAATCTACTAACTCTCCTGACTGCTTTGTCAGACAAAAATGGCGGATTCGGCGGATTACGATTGGTCAGATCGCCTGTCAATCAAACTCCCTTGCGAAGGGTCAATTCTTCGCATCCTCGTTTCCTTTCCTCGCGTCTCAGCTCCACTCCTGTGGGACGCGAGAGTAGAAAAGGAGGACGGAGGAATCGAAGGAAAGCTTGTTTATACATGTCGAGCATCACTTCACTGCGTCATCAGCAGCATCATAGGATCTGCCCTTATGTTGCATTAGTTTAGTTATTTAAGAAATTCATAATAAATAATAATGCAGCAAGATACCCTGTTGAAATGTGTGAGATGTGTGGTTTATATAAACTGCAAAGGTAAAGTATAAATTAAAATGATTGTGACCGATGAGGAGGGGGGAGGTGTGAATACGTGTGTCACGTTTAGTCGATAAAACACTTCCACAAAGGAGACACCCGACCCGTGTATCCTCACTCATGACTCCTCTAGAAGCTCCTCGATCCTCATTCCTCGCCGTGCAATTAGAGAATTGAGATATCCTTCAAGATGGCTGAGCTCGATGGGTTCCCGGGTCATATGGAGGATCGAGGAGTATTTTTGAGGGGGGATATTGAGAAGCACCCATTCAAGACCCTGATATACTCTCGCCGACATTCTTCTTCATTCTTCGCTTTAGAAGTAAAACCCAGTTAGAAATGCCTTTGCGTGTATATAGCCTACTGTTCACGAACACCCCGACGCTGCTGAGAGCGACGGTTAGATGAATATGAAAATACGCGTTCCTCTCAATAACACAATTAAACACACGACAGAAAAGACAGCGGTGAGAAACAGCAGGTCAGAATCGTAGCGATGTGTGTGTGTGTGTGTGTGTGTGTGTGTGTGTGCACGAGCCCTGCAACTCACCGGCATCATGTCGACAGATTAGGTCATTCAAATTACACTGTTACGATAGTTTGATTTTAAGTAGGCCTATATTTGAGACAATAGATCTGATTATGTGAGACTATAGTTTGAATGAATCCCCTTTCTTTGCCAGACACATTGACTTTACAGTAGTCCAGCTCTTTCTGCATTCTCTCCGGCTCTCGGGAGCGCGGGTTACCGGCACACTCTAGATTTTCCCGGCAAAAACGTCCCGAGTAATAAAAAATCAGGAATTCGGGGAAGGTCTCATTTTTTTTTAAAGTTTACTCACAAGCTGTTCACACAGTGGCAATAAAAAGCGATTAATAGACCCTACATGACAATTCTTACATAGTCCCTTTAACTGAATACATACTATTTTCACTGATTCTAAGCAATTTGAATAAATCCATTTAAAAAATATGATTATTCAAATCAAATTAAAATGATGGAAATAGTTAATAATAGCTAAACTATGCCATGAGTGCAGAAATCATGTAGGCTATGACTGACAAACATGCAGTGCGTTCATTTTAGTAGTTTATTGTTAAAACTGTGTAATCTAAATGCATGGAAAATTTACATTCAATCCAAATACATAAATATTAAATAGTATGCCTAAACATTTTCCGCAACATGCACAATGTCAGTTTTTCTACTTTATTTGCAGGTTCAGAAAGACACTCCAGCAAAAGCCTAGTATTGAAACGTGTGGTACATCTGTACTTTTGCATTGCTTCCGACATGCTAGTGTTCTCGTCCTTCAGTAAACTTTGAACATCTGAAGTTGTGTTTTGCCAGTGCTAAAGATGTTTGACTAATTCTCTCCTTGTGCCACATCATGTTGTTGTAGCCAACTGAATTACTATGATTGCAGTGGAAAAGATGATGTTTTCCTCTTGGTTGTTCATAATGTACATACTTGTTCTTGCTTTTATGAACTGATTTTTTTTTTTTTTTTTTAGTCAAATGCAGAACTGAACTGTAAGCGATCTTTTCCATTCTCAGAAAGCAACCCTGGGCAGTGTCATCTCTGTTTATTTAAGTGCTCCTCACATGGAGGATTGTGAGATAAAGATTATTTGACGCAAACAGCGACGTACAACTGGTCTTTGCTGATTTCTCAACGTGTTTGCCGTGTGCAGCAGGTCGACACATCTGCGCTTTGTGATTATTCGTGTCATTGATTTCAATAAAGAGAGTCGCTCAAATCATCCTCGATATCCACTGCCAGATGAAGCTCGCTGACCTTTCACATCAGTAAAGTGGATCAAAGTGCAGATGTCAATCACACACAAACCAACAATGAAGGGTTGCACAGCATAGAATCATATTTTCAGGTAAAAATATCTTTACAATTGAAGTTTGTGATGCCAAACATAACAATTATGAGTTTGGGGTGAGACTACCTGCACTGTAAAAAATATATATATGATAAATTTTCAACTTTTTTTATTCACGATTAATCGCATCCAAAATAAAAGTTTGTGTTTACATAATATATGTGTGTGTGTACTGTGTATGATTATTTTGTATAAATACACACACATGGATGTATATATTTAAGAAAATGTGTTATTTATATATAATATTAAATTATGTATAAATATATACAGTATATACATGCATGTGTGTTTATATATACAAAATAATTTTACACTGTACACACACATATATATTACTATGTAAACAAACTTTTATTTTGGATGCAATTAATCGTTGCCCAGCACTACTTTTTTTTTAATACGTTATACAAAATTCAACCCATTTTAAGTCAGTTTGATGTAATTTAAGTTGAAATGACTAAAATATCCAAGTTGATTGTACTTAAAAAAAAAAAATTCTACAGTGTGTCCAATGGAAAATAGTGGAAACTTGTTGGAAAACAGTCATTATGAAATGCTTCACCTTTAAAACAAGATGCATTTACTTGAGAAGCAAAAATGCATAACATCTTAAGACTTGTTTCAAGATAACATATCTTGAATAGTTAATTTTTTTTATTATATTGGGAAATGTTTTTTTTTGTGTGTTTTTACGCATACAAAATGCAATGCAAAAAAAAAAATTCATGGGATATTCTCAGAAAACAGGTCTACTGATTATGCAAACCCTATAGTCTTCCGTACCAGTTTGTGTTTGACGGTTAACCTTTCACATCATAAAAGGTGAGAAAAAAGTGACAGATGTAATCCTTGATTTAACCGCTTCATAATTGTGAGCAAGTCCAAGCACAACACAGCCAGACAGGAGGAATGAAACATCGACTAATCACCTAACCGAATAATAGCCGGTTTCACCGTTCTGTGTTTCTTTTCCGTCAAGCTTGTGCAGTGGTTTAAACGTGTTTATAGACGTAATGGTGAGCATTTATCAACCGTGGCCTTTTTATTCTTGTTACTTGTGATGCAACTAAGTGAAGAATCGTGACCATCAGAGAATCACCGTGTACCAGTGCCTGGATTTTTGTTATAAAGCTGCTTTTGTCTAGTGCATTTTTGCTATGAAATAAGTGCAGTCTGTTCTAAAGAAAAATATCACGTAGGCTACATTTCAAATTGGCGTATATTTTACAGTTTGCGATCCTTTTATACCAGTGATGTTGATGACAAAATGAGAAAACTACACAAACGGCGCACACGTCTGAATCAAGACTGTTCCACTTTATAGATTTTTTGGAATCGTTCAGAGTAAACGTTTACTTTATTTTGCTATTTAAATTGTTGATTTGGAGACGAAGGATGAGTTGATGTGTTTGATGAGAGAAACGTGATTCAAAACTCACACTAAAGGCCCGTTCACACGGAACGATAACTATACCAGCCGACGATATCTCTCTGTTTATTATTGTCGCCTGTCGCTTTAAATGCTCGAGCTCGTTAAAGACGGATGGATTCTGATTGGCTGTCAATGTTTTTAAACTTCATCAACTGGGGAAAATTAATCTGGAAGTATCGTTCTTCTGTGCCGTCATCATTATAGTTGTGTTTTGGATGATCATTAATAATAATAATAATAAAAAAAAAATGTATTTATAACGCACTTTACATCAATTCAATGACCTCAAAGTGCTAAATTAGACCTATATCGTATCGTTATACTTATTGCTCTTGGTGTGAACGGGCCTTTACACGTCCTGTCTAATGTGTGTCGCAGTGTGTGTGTTTATTCATTCTTTTTGATTTGTTTTATGTGGTAATTTCAGACAGTGTCTGAGCAGGTTTTGTGCAAGAGTGTCGTTTTCTCTACAGTTCATCCTCCATCTTCACCTGTTTGTTCTCATCCTGTAATGACTTCATGTACACGACCGTCTGTAGCAATAAATGTGCCATTTTTATGACTTACGCTTCCAGAACTCCTGTGTTTGCTTGTTTGAAGTAGATTTACAGTATAACGAATGCAGCCAAAAACTGGTTTACATTAATTAACCAAAGAACTATCGTAATTTAAACATAGGAATTTTTATGAATTGCAAACATCTTTAAAAGACTCATCATTCATGGTTTTCTTCTTTAAAGACATTTAAATCTTGATTAAACTAGAATACAAACCATTTCAGTCTATTGCAAGTAACAGTAGCCTACTTTTGATGTTTTACTGAAATCATTTTTTGTATAAAAGCAGCATACATTGTTTTTATTTATTTATGTCTGATATTAAGTAAACATGTTTTTAGTCAATATATTTTTTTAAATAAAAAATATTTCAGACTGCAAATAAACGCATTAAAACAAGATATATTTCATTAAGAAGCAAAGTTGCTTAAAGTCCGCCTGTGGAGAAAATCCAGCTTTTAATGTTGTTTATGTGTCTATGTGGTGTTTTTTATGCTTTAAGACAAACCATGTGTAAATCATAAGTCGACAGCATTGCTGAGTATTTTCTGCTTGAAACTGCAGTGAACCAAAGACAGTCTCAAAAACACGGTTTGAAATCGCTGGTGTTTCTGACGTCACAAACGACCTTGTAACCAATCAGATCAACGTGTGATCGTCAACCAGTGGATCTCTGAGCTGAGGGAGTGAGTGGAGGCGGGGCTCATTTGCATATTCATAGAACCGCGCATACTAAATGAGGCAA
Source organism: Rhinichthys klamathensis goyatoka (assembly GCF_029890125.1). NCBI lineage: Eukaryota > Metazoa > Chordata > Actinopteri > Cypriniformes > Leuciscidae > Rhinichthys > Rhinichthys klamathensis. The sequence goes on along the minus strand of NW_026607002.1, from coordinate 3,692,699 downwards.
GGGTGTCGAGTTACATTCAAGATATTTTAAGGCATGAAGAATTTTTAAATATGTAATTTTGGTGATCAAAGGTGAATTTTAATGGATAAAATGATTGACCACAGGGGGACTTTAAGATAATACTGGAATAATAGAAGAACATGTTTTCAGAAAATAGTCTTTCTTCATTGATTTAAGCACATAAAATAATAAATCAATAGGCCTAATTAAAATGTTTTCTTCATTAAAACACCTAAATATTTCGAACTAGATAAACAACTTTAGTTCCTTTTACTGCTCTTTAAAAATGTATCAGTAATGTTTTCCTGAATGTGAATACAAATAAAGAATTTCATGCATCTAAAAACACTAATTAATCACAAATGTTTTGAATTGCAAGCATTTTTTTTCAGAGTTCACCTTGGTAAAGAATGTAAATGAAACGCCCAAACGCATGTGACGTCACAGACGTGTTTGAGCGCTGATGTGCGAGTGTAAGGTGCATCCATACCTCCAGGCTGGAATCTGTGTGATGACATCATCATTCCCATCGATGACATCAGCATGCATGTCTCCGACAGGATCAAACCGTCCGTCGTCACCTCATGGAACTCTGCGAAAGAACATGGTGCACACACACACACACACACACACACACACACACTCACTTTCACATACACACACACACACACTCACTTTCACATACACACACACACACACTCACTCACAGACACTCACACACACTCACTTTCACACACACGCACACACAGACACACACACACTCACTCACAGACACTCACACACACTCACTTTCACACACACACGCACACACACAGACACACACACATGTTGTGTTTTCATGTTTTATGGGGACTTTCCATAGACATAATGATTTTTATACTGTACAGACTGTATATTGTATTCCCTTACACTAACCCTATCCCTAAACCTACCCATCACAGGAAACATTCTGCATTTTTACATTTTCAAACAACATCACTTAGTATGATTTATAAGCTGATTTCCTCATGGGGACCAAAAAATGTCCCCACACGAACAAGGATTTCGGATATTGCCATCCTTGTGGGGACATTTTGTCCCCATAACGTAGGGTTTACCAGGCCACACACACACACACACACACACACACACACTCACTCACTCACAGACACTCACACACACTCACTTTCACACACACACACACACGCACGCACTCACTCACTCACTCACACACACTCACTTTCACACACACACACACACACACACTCACTCACTCACAGACACTTACACACACTCACTTTCACACACACACACACACACACACGCACGCACTCACTCACTCACACACACTCACTTTCACACACACACACACACGCGCACGCACGCACGCATGCACACAGACACACACACACTCACTCACTTTCACACACACACAGACACACACACACTCACTTTCACACACACACTCACTCACTCACTCACAGACACTCACACACATACTCACTTTCACACACACACACACACACACACGCACGCATGCACGCACGCACACACAGACACACACACACTCACTCACTCACAGACACTCACACACACTCACTTTCACACACCCACACGCAAACACAGACACACACACACACTTGCACATGCACTCACACATACACACACACACACAGACACTCACACACACTCACTTTCACACACACACACACACACACACACACACACACACACACACACACACACACACACACACACACACACACACACTCACACATACATATACGCACACACACGCACACTCACTCACACAATCACTTATACACACACAGACACTCTCACACACACACTCTCACACAGACACACACACACGCAAACACACACACACACACACACAGACACACACACACTTGCACATGCACTCACACATACACATATAGACACTCACACTCGAACACATACAATCACACACAAATTTGCACACGCACTCAAACTCAAACACACACATATACAAATACACATGCACTCACTCACTCACACAGATACACACACACTCACACACCTGATCAACATGTTTGTGATTACATGATCAATTAATTTATATAAGAAGCAAATTCATGCTTTATGACTAAAGCTGTTGTTTTGGTTTTAGTCTTGTTTTCTGACTCAATATAAACAGAACTAATAACTAATAAGCTCTTCTGTGTTAACATGAGTCAATACATCAACTGGAATAAACTAACAATGACCAATACAGTTGTCATGGCATTTATTATGTAAATGTTCATGATGTTCACATTGCAACTAATGTTACATAACTTTTAATAATGCATACGTGTTTAGATTGACATTAACTAAGATTAATAACTGCTGTAATTATTGTGTATTGTTAGATCAAGTTTACTAAAGTAGCTAACAAATGTAAACATGAAACCTTAAAGTGTTTCCAACAAGATGGTTCTGGCCCAAAAAAAATGGGATCCATAATTTTACCCTAAAATGCTACAATACAATTGTAGAAGCAGGAAAATAAATTACAATTACAGAAATATTCTGATACTGCTTATACTGTTTAAATCACAATATATATATATATATTTTTTTTTTTTTTACTGTTGTAAATCCTATGGCCTCAGTGTTTTGTGCATATATATTAATATTTCCCTCGGCTTGTAGAAAAGCTATATGTGTGTTGTTGTCGGTATATTATATGGGTAAAAATATATATTTTTTTGTATATTAACATTATTTCAGTTAAAGATAAAGTTACGGTAAAGTTCTGACAACCACAGTTGCCGGTTTTTCCATAAATTTCAGAGGTTTTTGGTGTTATTTGTGAGCTCATAATCCCCTAAACATAAATGACGACATCCTTCAAGTGAAAGAGAGGCATAAAAGCACAATAGGTTTCATTTACTCTTCATTTCCCTCCTGGATCAGCATGTTGGCCAGAGCAAGGCATGCTGGGATTGCACTCCTCCCCGCTGTGGCACGTCTGAGACACACACCTGTGTGTGTGTGTGTGTGTGTGTGTGTGTGTGTGTGTGTGTGTGTGTGTGTGTGTGAGTAACGCAGAAGTGTTGTAACGGGCTCAGGGATGAGCTGTGGAATTGTGGGTGTGGTGGAAACACTGAAGGTTGGTCAGGGGTCAGGGGTCAGGGGTCATGGGATGACACAATTAGTAATTGTAACTGATTTGTCGGATGGCTTGTGTTTGAGTGGCAGAATGTGTCAAAGGGGATCGTTCTGCTGGACTAAACCACCTATTCATCACTTGCAGACATGTTTACTTGTCAGATGGTTATAATTTCTTCAACATAACAGTTCAACTAGACTAAACAGAGCAAGCAATAACTTGCAGGAGGAGCATGAGGGAATATGGGCTCTGTGATGAGCACAGAAAATCATTTACAACAAAAACGTGTGTGTGTAGAGGTATGTAGAGACATTTTCAATGAAAGTTTAAATCATTCAGTGCATTTTTGTTCAAATTTATTATTATTATTATGTGTAAAAATCAGTTTAAACAAAAATGCATAGACATATCTAAGCTATTTATTTATTTCTGACAGATAATTTAAAGGACAGTGGCTAATCAGGTTCAAGTTCAGGTTCCTTTATAATACCATTATTATTATTATATGTTCAATTCTGGTTTTGTTTTCCTGGCACTTAATTAATTAATTTGTATTAATTTTTTAGATATTTTTTTATTTTAATGACAGTGACTCATACCAATATATTTTCATTATTGATATTTTATATTATTATTAATTTTATTATCATTATAATTATTATTTATTAGTATAAATAGCTTATAAATTAACAAATATTTCGAACTATATCGTAAATTCTGGTCTTGCATAGGCCTACATTTATTTATTCTCTCTATATGTTTGTAACATTTCCTCATTATATTCATAATATTGTGGGGTCAGCATCTTCTTCCTGGAGCCTGAAGGACTGGACATGAACGAATATAAATAGATCTGGCTCTAGAACTCATTCAGAATTCCTTAAATTCTTCAGGATCATCATGAGCCCGTGAAGATTCCCAAATATGGCGAGGAACACATCCGCTGTTGTGTGAGGCAGATTTACCACGGTAAAAACCCTCCTTCTGTGGACGATGGGCTTCATTTCTCAACGCAGCCGGAGGGGGCGTGGCTCTCGCTCGCGCGCGCGCACGGGTGTGTCTCTGGCCACGCCCACACCCATAGGTGACCCGCCCAGGTGTGAAAGTCACCCTGCACTTCCAGCAGGAGCAAACACACCTGAGCGACACGAGAGACAACAGTCCCCGGTCCACACTGAGAGAGAGGTAAAGTCACTTCACGCTACATTTAAAGGCTTTAACATGTCGATTATTAATCATCTCTGACAGAACAATGTGTGTTTTGACCCGGAGGTCAAAGTGTGTGTGTGAGGTAGCCTAAAGATCTTTATCATTCCTGATGGTTTAATAGCGATGCAATGTGAGCTGTTGTTGCTCCAGAGATGTTAATAACTTTTAAAACGGGTTTGTGTAACTGTCTGTTTGCTTAAGAAATAGTCAAACCCTCATTTATAGTCTAAATCTGCTGAGAATTGCTCTTATGTAATAGATCCTATAAGCTACAGTATGATCATCGTCATAATGCTGTACCGTGGTAATACCATGTTTTATATATACAAGATGTGCCATGGAAATTTCATGGTAAAGTTTTGAAGTACCTTGATGTATTATGTAAACACCATGGTATATGAATAGCCAATGCAAAAAATATATGTTATGACAACATGTGTTTGTACATAGCTTGAACTTTTTATGTTATACAAGATGCAGCTCATTTTTAAAGTCAGTTTAATGAACTTTAAGTTGAAATGACTTAAACATCCAAGTTGATTGTACTTAAAATTTTAAGTTACTTACAGTGTGTCAAAATGCCATTGCATTACCTTCTCGTACCATCATTTTACCACGGTATAGCGTAGTACTTTCTATACAGGGGGTTTAAGCTCACAAAACATGATTAAACATTTACAGCAATAAATATGAAAGTTTTTGTAATAATAATAGACTGCAGTTCTCAGTAACATTGTTTTAACTCATCAAAATAAGCAATTTTCAACTTTTTTTATACAAGATTCAACTCATTTTTAAGTCAGTTTAATGTAATTTAATTTGAAATGACTTAAACATCCAAGCTGATTGTACTTGCACTGTAAGTAACTTAATTTTTTATCAAAATGCCATTGCATTACCTTCTCGTACCATCATTTTACCACGGTAGCAGCGTATACAGGGGGTTTAAGCTCATGCATTTGTTGCTTGAAGTTGATAATAATAATAATAATTGACTGCAGTTCTCAGTAACTGCCTGTGTGAAGTATCAACACGAGTACATTGCTTTAACTCATCAAAATAAGCAATTTTCAACTTTTTATACAAGATTCAACTCATTCATAGCATTATTTTACCACGGTAGCAGCGTAGTACTTTCTATACTGGGGGTTTAAGCTCATGCATTTGTACTTGATAATAATAATAATAATGGAGTGCAGTTTTATGAGTGTGTGTGTAGTTGTCACGAGTCCTCATGACACACACAGCTCTGGCTGTAGGCTCTGGGACTGTCGGCTTGTTTGGAGATTTGTGACGCTGCATTAATCGCTTTCCCAGCGAGAGGAATGTGATCCGCCCGAGAGGTATTGGTCTGGTATTTAACATGACAGATTCCTTCTCTTGACCGAGAGCGGTCTGAAACCAGCCGGACGGGAAGGCGGTATTGATGTGTGTTGGTGTGTGTTGGGTGTTCTCAGGCCGGCTCAACAATAGCGTCAGGAGCGGCTCTATTGTGGAGGATCGCGACAGAAAGCCTGAGAAATGTTGTCGGCTTTAGCGGGGTGTTTTTGCCCGGCTGACTCACGGTCGCTCTGGCAGGGATCGATCGGGTCTTATGAAACACACACACACACTGATCTGGAGACAGGAGAAAGTGTGGGTGTTTGAGGAGAAATGCAGAGTTTGACTCACTGATGATCTCATCGTGACAAATCAGCAATATATCCATGTGTGTGATTTAGACTTTATGCAATTTATGTTTCTGAGGATTGTGAAATGCTGTTCAGAACGCAATATCCATCCATCTATCTATCTATCTATCTATCTATCCATCTATCTATCCATCCATCTATCTATCCATCCATCTATCCATCCATCTATCCATCCATCTATCCATCCATCCATCTATCCATCGTTCTATCTATCGTTCTATCTATCGTTCTATCCATCCATCCATCCATCGTTCTATCCATCCATCTATCCATCCATCTATCCATCCATCTATCCATCCATCTATCCATCCATCCATCTATCCATCGTTCTATCTATCGTTCTATCCATCCATCCATCCATCGTTCTATCCATCTATCCATCGTTCTATAGATATAACGATGGATAGATGGATAGAACGATGGATGGATGGATGGATAGAACGATAGATAGAACGATAGCTGGAACAATGGATAGATGGATAAATAGATGGATAGATGGATGGATGGATAGATAGATGGATAGATGGATGGATGGATAGATAGATGGATAGATGGATAGATGGATGGATGGATAGATAGATAGATGGATGGATGGATAGATAGATGGATAGATGGATAGATGGATGGATGGATAGATAGATGGATAGATGGATGGATGGATAGATAGATGGATAGATGGATAGAACGATAGATAGAACGATCGATAGATAGATAGAATGATCGATAGATGATCCATCCATCCATCCATCCATCCATCCATCCATCCATCCATCCATCCATCCATCCATCCATCCATCCATCCATCCATCCATCCATCCATCCATCCATCCATCCATCCATCCATCCATCCATCCATCCATCCATCCATCCATCCATCCATCCATCCATCCATCCATCCATCCAGTTTAAAAGCTAATAACATTATTTTCTCACTATATCATACTTCTATATTGTTATTCCATAATTCTGATGGCATTATTATTATGAGCTTGTAGATGCGCTGACTCCTGCGGTGTGTGTCAGTGATGTTAGTTCGTCTGTTGTAATGCCGCTCGTGTATTAGTCCAGACATCAGCTTCGAGATTCCTCATGTTTGGGCCAGGCTTGTGTTCTCAGCAGAACCCTGGAGGAAGAGAGGAATGTTTCCCGCCGCTTTATTCGTTTATCTTTTGTGTGTGATGTCAGGAAGACAATCACTCGGGTATGTGCACCACCTTCACACGCATTCCTGTGCCATAACTTTCATTGTGCATCATGTCAGTCATCGGTTTATTAAACCTTCTATGATGTTGCCATGGTGACCATCAAAAAACCCTGTGACTCATAGTGATGTGAAAGTGTCATTGTTACAATTTAACATTCCACTTCCACAATAGAGGATCAAACCTGCTATTATAAGCTAATATCCACCTCTTATTACTCAAGCGCTGTCAGATGATATCATGGAAGGTATTAATAAACCGGCAGACGTATAGATGGATGGGTGTATTGAAACACATTGATAAGGATTTTTCTCAACTTTGGGAAAATGTTTTGTTTTGAGTTGTTAATTGGGAAAAAAAAGAGCAATTACTCAAAAACGAATATATATATATATATATATTAGAATTTTATATACAGAAATTGTACATTTTCAGGTCAGAAACCACTTTTTTATGTTTTGCTTGCTGAAGTACAACGTTACTTTGAGACTATTTCTAACTCGTGTAATTGAAATATGTAAGTCTTTTAATCTTTTCCTTTGATATGTAATCTTTTCTGATTAGTTCTATACCGTACCTTTTTTTTTTGGTGACTGTTTCCTTCGTTGTTTATATAATGTTCTCAATAAAAAATAAATAAACCCAAAAAAAACAAAAAACTTGACGTATAGATGGGTAGTGAAGTGAATCTGTAACAGTGGCGGTTACAGCCACAGGGAAACCCATCATGCTTTAGTCTGAGTGTGTTTACAGGCCTGAGAACTGTCAGCTGAGGTATGTTCAGAATGAAGGTGTCACTCACTCGCAGCTTTATCAGAGACAAACAAACGCCAGGATCAATCCATGAACACCTCTCAGGACTTGGACCTTCTGTGAGGTTTCTCATTATGTGTTGTGCAGGAACAGACGGATGTTTAGAAGGACAATATTGAAACTGCATTAAAGTTTCTGCATGAGAATGCTTACATGATGTACTAACATGCATGTTGTTGTGGAAATGTACCATGGAAATACCTTTTTATATGCAATATTTTTGGACATGTTTGTTGTTATAGTAATTCAATCTATTTGAAGTACAATGTCAATACCATAGTATATGATATGAGTAGTATAATCTAGTTGACGATTATTTGAAAGTACCATGAAAGGCAATAGCAGGGTGTATTGTCTATATGGGCTATATGAACACGGCATGCACACAGTGTTTATCTAGTCTGTTTGCTCACGTTACACTCCTGTCTTTACCAGTCCTGATCTCTCCTGAGGGCTCGACGCTGGTTTAGATCGTTTTCTCGTCGTAAACTTGGTAGGCAAGTTATTTGTGTCGCTACAAACCAATTAGTACCAAAAATTAGATCCAAGAGTCGGGTTTCAGAAGAGAAAACTCCAGTGCTATGAGGATGTTATTTGCTTCTGTTGAAGCCGTCGGCCCACATTATTTCCAATTTGTTTGAAAAGAATAGGTTAACAGCAGAATTTGTGGTGAAGAACTCATTACCCATGATGCTATCCAGAAAATTCCACCAATCAGAGAGTTTGAAACAAGTAAAATGCACCAAAGGAGCTTGTTAGCTTCCACGAACGCTCTCAAAACACTTAAATATTTGTGCATATTTTGTGCAAATTCAAATATAATCATTTTTAAATGCGTAGTTTTATATTCCATCGTTTTTAATTAGAATATGCTGTTCGCAATGCATCATGGGATTGTAGTTCTTTCCCTCACTAAAGATGTTCAGTTCACAGTCTTGTATTTTCAAATACTTTTTTGCTTCAAACCAAAGTTTGTAATGTGATTCTCCTCGTAGATTGGTTTGGTTCATAGCGCTTTAAAGCTTAAAATTGCATAATATAAGCTTAAAATGTGTGTGTACAGCAGGATTATTATCGCTAACTGAAACTAAAACCAATAAAACAAACATTTTCATTACTTTAAATCTTTTTCTTTATTATTTAACTTTAGAGACATTTAAAGAAAGCAAAAACTAATTTAAAACACATTTTTTAAAACAAACAAAATAAAAATGACAACATAAAATATTAAATTAAAATTACTTAAACTATAAATGATACTAAAACAACTCTGGTATACAAGTGTATTAGTATTACCATATTTTTTTTGATTTTACCACACATTACCACACACTACTGCATTTTAATGCACATTTATCATGTGTTTTGGACACAAAGTATAATTTAAAATCCATTGTATACGAGTATGGTAATTAGATCTTTGATATCACCATCTGATAACATTACCATAGTTTCACCATGGTAATTAAGACTGTATCTTTAACAACTGAGCTGTATTTAGAGTGGTGTTGTGAATCAGAATGATGTTTTTAAGGTGCAGTGGATGTGTAACACGTTTAGTTCAGTTCTACTGTGCTTTCTCTTGCCTTTGGCTGTTTTTCCAGTAATGGTTTTAGATGTTGTCTGTGCCGCAGTGACAGCCACACCTCGACGCCATTAACTCCTTCAATAGTCGGTGCATTCAGGAGGACTGACAGCAGGAATCGTGTGTGTGTGTGTGTGTGTGTGTGTGTGTGTGTGTGTGTGTTTGTTTTGAATTGTCAGTCATCTGTCAGGGCCTCGTTGTTTCTCTCTCTCTCGTATTTCATTACGGTCTTATTTGCATGTAAGTCGGTTGTTGGTATTTTTCCACCTCCCTGAAGGATCGCCGCTCGTCTCACAAACCCACGACTTGGCAACCGCCCAATATTTGGTCACCAATTATTTTTTCTTGATTGGGCTTCTGTCTCCGTCACAATTAAGCTCCACATCAGGGCTAATTGGGATGGAGTTTGTTGGTTTGTTTTTTAATGTAAAGCAAGTAAACTTTCAGCGAGGAGTGAGTGCATACCGCCCCCTGTCGGCGGCGCTGCAACCCGTCCTCGATAGATGCGTCTCCAAAGCTCGCGCTGTTTATCGTGCGATTAATACGCGAAAAATAGTTTTTACGTGCATATGATACGCACTGTAAACCCCATGGGGAGGATAACTGGTGTGGGGTAAGTGTGTATTGGTGCGTTCATGTCCTCCTGGGAAGTTCGTACGAGGTGGGAAGTCGTGTTTACGAAAGCAGGATATTCAAGTCACTTTCGTCGGAGTAAGTTACGATGGCGGATTACTTTCTCTTTATTAATTAATTACACATAAATATAGCGAGGTTCTTTAAACTCGAGTTCTACAAAATGAAGAACAAAGAAATGTGCGTCAGGTGTGCTTTGCTTTTTTATGGTTTTAATTCATTTGTGAAGCAACTGCAAACTTTATCGATACATATATTAGCTACATTGTTATATTACAATGCCATTCTGTGTAGGCAGTTTGGTTAATGCGCTGTAAATAGAAAAGCCGGACAATAACACTGCTCACTGACACGCACACAACTCGTAAAGATCGGGGCTTCCCACTCGTATTTACGAGATTGTGGAGGCGTTCATGTGGGTTTAATGGTGCGTTCACGTGCTATTTTCCACTTGTGAACTGGTATTTACCAGTGTGTTGCGTTCAAGTGCTTTTGTTGTCGTAATGTGGTAAAAAGAAGGAGATCCAGACCTGTTATTTAGCTAAAACTATTTTAGATTGCTTTAGTCATCTGCTACAGCAAGAAAATGATTTATCAAAACTCAAACGGTAAATAATATGCTGTATATTTTCTAGATCATTAATAGTACATATTTTTACCATTCACGACTCTCGCGTTGCTCTCCGCCATTTTGAAAAGGTCAAAGGTTATCTCATCTCGGCACGGAAACTCGTGCATCAAAATATTCTACGAGCTGCCCATTGGAAAATATGTGAAAAAAAAATTTTTTTCATGTGCATTTTCCACGTCGGCTTTCGGTATTTACCATAATTACCATAGCACGTGAACGCACCATTACTCGTATGCGATCTTTAAGAGATGACTTGAATTGTGTTTTTCGTGCAATTTATACACTAAAATGAGTTTTTCTGTGCATGACACGCAGTTTTCATATGCACTTTATTGCCTGTAATAGGCATATGGTGGATATTACAGGCAATAAAGTGCGTATCATATGCACTTTTAACAATTACACAATTAACTCCATCAAAACATGTGAAAACAACTATAAAAGTGAGTGCAAATGGCAAACGAGCTCATGAAAAGTGGTGATTTCATGTCATTTACATGTTAAAAGTGTTTGTTTTCCAGCAGATGACAGAAATCCTCCAGTAAAGCATGGCACATGATAAATGTAGATCTTCTTTATAGTTAATTTCACCGCATAAATGTAGTTAAAAATAATAGTGTTTAAAACATTACATGTAATTGAAAAAATATCGCCAAGATATTCTTAATGAATATTAGCTTGTTATTTAAGTTAGAAATGAATTAAATATTCAGGGATTGACTTGATTTTAATATTATTATTGATTTTGATATTAATATTTTTCTTCATCGACAGCACAGCAGATAACCTTTATCTAACAGTGATAGTGAGTTTTTATGTTGCGTTACCGCATTTGCAATGACTATTATTCCTTATTAGAAATCTTGAATATGTATTATTAACATCTTTAGGTTATTTTTTTAGAAGTCTAGACGTCTGAATGTGTTCGTCTCTCTCTTTGTGTGTGTTTTGCTTGAGTTACGACTTGCAGTCAGTCATATTAATCCGTTGTTGTTTCATTATTGTCTGACTTATTCATAAAAGTATTCCGAATGCAAAGACTGTCAACAGACCGTCCGTCATCTTTAGAAAGCCAGCGTTGCAAACTCAAGCTTTCTGATCTGAGACCAGTGCTGCTTTGACTGACAGGAACACATCAGCATGCATTTGTCTATTTCTAGTTGGATTATGGGTGATTTATGAGATGGGCTGAGGAAATGAATGTAACACTGAACACATCTGCAGTCGGGCTAAAGCTGAACTCTTCTCTGTAATCATTGGCCTATTGTTGGGCCAGTTCCACGAGGGCTTGATGGAAGATAAGTGTCCAGAGACACAGTTATGAAGCTCTCCAGATTAATAACACAAGGCCTGAATGCATCACTTCCAGCTGTGCTGCTGATATTCCCATTGTAACACCTGGCCTTGTGTTGTGGAGTCGCACCGGCTGACATCGAGCCAATCCTGCAGAGTTTCCCCGGCTCGCCTGCCAACTTCATCTGGGAAATAAGTGATGTGATCGCCGAAACACAGGCTGGGAATCAGATAACACTGCTTTCACATTACACACGCTTTTACTTGCTTTACTGCTGAGGTCTGGCCACAGATCATAAGAATTGATACAATATTAAAAATGAATTAAAATGAATACAATGATAATATTTTAGTTATAATTATTGTAATTATATGATTATTTTTAATTAGGGATCCACCATATCGGTATCGGACGATATATGTTCTTTTTTAATGTTATCGGCCTGATAAGAAAATTTGAAATATAAGAAAATTTGATATATTCAAGCTGATAAATATGAAAAATTTCATATCAGTGCATCCCTATT
>NW_026607002.1:3667500-3675000 GCF_029890125.1 Rhinichthys klamathensis goyatoka | reverse complement strand
CACTCGAAGCGCTCGACCAATCACAGCACACTGATCCAGCCGACCAATCAGAGCACAGTGTGCTTTTCAGAAGGAGGAGCTTCATAGAGACAGGAAGTAAACAGAGCGTTACTGCCAGACTGGGAAGAGAGGAGCCGCAACAATGGAGAATATGAGGAAAATAATCAACATTCAAGCTGGAAAACCTGTTCTAGTAGAGACTAAAACACAATCAAGACTTTGTAAAAGAGCATAATTTGGGCTTTAAGATGGAGGCAGGAGACACACACGTGAGAGATGTGTTGTGATTGTAGCAGCAGATCAGACAGATTGAAGTCTTCTGTCTGTGTTTTCTCCCATCTGGGGCTGAAAATCTCCCAGCAGCGCTGTGTGTGTGTGTGTGTGTGTGTGTATTATAGTGACACGTAATCAGTTTAAAATCATCTTTTATATGATTGTGTGTGTTTGTCAACAGTGTTTTGCTGAAGACAGAGAGACTTTGAGAAACTGAAGAGTAACAGCAGAAAAACACCACGTGAGTCTTTCATTAATACGCCTTATACAAACATGCATGACGGAGCACTTGTTTATGTAATTTACATTAAATATGAATATTTATTCAAATATGTACATCAGTTTCATCACTATTGGAATGTACATGAAGTAATTATTACCTGTTTAGAGTTATGTACACACACACAGGAGCTACCTTAATCAACATATTAGATCTAATTAGCATAATTTGCAGAGACGAATATTAAATATTACATCATGATGAGTTTGTCCAGTAGTTTAAGTGACAAATCAGACAGATCCCAGCATGCTTTGCTGCAGTGCAACTAGACATCATTTGTAATGTGTGTGTGTGTGTGTGTATAAGTCTGTGTGTGTGTTCTGATCTCGGTGTAAACGCACATCATGTGCTGCTACTTTCTTTCTTATGCTTTTTCTTTATTAGATTTTTACATTTATTTATATTATTTTTTATTATTTTTTTTTAATCTTTCTTTTATTCTTTTTAAATGTATTTTTTAGTTGATATTAGCCTATTTATTTGAGTCATTTTTTAAATTTAGTTTATTTTCTATTTACTTATTTGTTTGTTTTTTCTTTATTTTTCATTCTTTTTCTTTTTTCATTTATTTTTCTTTTCTTTCTTGAATATTTTTTCATTTATTTATTTTTTCTTTTGTATTTAATTTAGTTTTTTTCTTTATATATATATGTATTTTTTTTCTTTGTCTATCTTTTCTTTGTTATTTTTATATTTATATATATATATATATTTCTATGTTCCTGTGTGTCAGAATGTCTCTCGCCCCTCTGCACTCCCTCACTCCAGCAGCTGTTCGGCTGAAGGAACTCTTCAGCTGGAGCTGATTTGCATATTAACTCTGTTACTGCTGCTCTGTCTTTGTTCTGTCCGTGACATCGGAGCGTGTGTCGGTAAATCCCGTCCTCGCTTCACCTTTCTCATCGGGATCGAGTCGCGGCACGTCTCGGCGCTCCCTCCTCCTGCCAGGAAACCTCTCCTTTGTAACGTTGTGTTCTTTTGTTCACACGTAATGATTTAAGTGCATCAACTTGCATTCGAAAGCAAAGTTAACCTGGTCCGTCCTTCAGACCCGACTCAAGTTGTTACTTGTCTTGGGAAATTCACATCAGAATCGCTCGGTTTCCTCGGAAGAATAACAACAACCAGAGTCCATGTAATCCCACATGATGACATTATCTGAGGACAAAGAGCTTTAATCTGAAGTGAAACATGTCTTTGTATCTTCAATCCTTTTATTCAATTAGAAACTAAACCATTAAACGAGCAACAATAAACCAGACTCGATGCATTTGACACATTTCAGCGGTTTAAGTGTCCGTGTTTTCCGTGAGGCTTCTGTCAGTTGGTCTGGTTTTGCAGGCCTTTATTCGAGCCGTTTTAAACGTCTTCATCAGCGCTTGTTCGTCTGTGTTCCTGAAGTTGTGTGTTTTTTGCGTCCTGGAAAGAAACGATGGGCAGATCTCAGCTCATAAATTAACAGGGATGTGTTTGGAAAGGGCCGATTCGTTCGCACCTGTTCCTCATTATCCAGCCTCATCTGTCGCTCACGCGGACTCTGATTGGTCGGGAGGAACTCAGCGTTTGGTTTGATTTCACAGTGGTAGTGCAGTCAGTGAGTCAATCATCCCTAGTGCTAGTGCTTATTATAGTGGTGTGATGGGAACCGCTGGACCACAGTGTTAACCCCAACTGCCAGAACACCCTAGCAACTGCACAACAACAGCCTAACACACTCAGAACACCCTAGCAACTGCACAACAACAGCCTAACACACTCAGAACACCCTAGCAACTGCATGGCAACAGCCTAAAACACTCAGAACACCATAGCAACTGCATGGCAACAGCCTAAAACACTCAGAACACCTTAGCATCTGCACAGCAACAGCCTAAAACACTCAAAACACCATAGCAACTGCACAGCAACAGCCTAAAACACTCAAAACACCATAGCAACTGCACAACAACAGCCTAAAACACTCAGAACACTCTAGCATCTGCACAGCAACAGCCTAAAACACTCAAAACACCATAGCAACTGCACAGCAACAGCCTAAAACACTCAAAACACCCTAGCATCTGCACAGCAACAGCCTAAAACACTCAAAACACCATAGCAACTGCACAGCAACAGCCTAAAACACTCAAAACACCATAGCAACTGCACAACAACAGCCTAAAACACTCAGAACACTCTAGCAACTGCATAGCAAGAGCCTAAACACTCAAAACACCATAGCAACTGCATAACAACAGCCTAAAACACTCAGAACACCATAGCAATTGCATAGCAACAGCCTAAAACACTCAAAACACCCTAACAACTGCACAGCAACAGCCTAAAATAATCAAAACACCCTAACAACTACATAGCAACAGCCTAAAACACTCAGAACACCCTAGCAACTGCATAGCAACAGCCTAAAACACTCAGAACACCCTAGCAACTGCATAGCAACAGCCTAAAACACTCAGAACACCATAGCAATTGCATAGCAACAGCCTAAAACACTCAAAACACCCTAACAACTGCATAGCAACAGCCTAAAACACTCAGAACACCATAGCAATTGCATAGCAACAGCCTAAAACACTCAGAACACCCTAGCAACTTCATAACAAACAGCCTAAAACACACTAGCAACTGCACAGCAACAGCCTAAAATAGTCAAAACACCCTAACTACTACATAGCAACAGTCTAAAACACTCCGAACACCCTAGCAACTGCACAGCAACAGTCTAAAACACTCAAAACACCCTAGCAACTGGAAAGCAACAGCCTAAAACACTCAAGACACCCTAGCAACTGCATAGCAACAACCTAAAACACTTAGAACACCTCAGCAACTGCATAGCAACAGCCTAAAACCTTCAAAAACACCCTTACAACTCCATAGCAACAACCTAAAACACTCAGAACACCCTAGTAAGGGAAATTGAAATGTTCCCAGTGTTCCTTATGAGGGCAAAACAAAGTTGTGATGTGTGTGTGTGTGTGACCTTCTGCCGCTCCCTGTGGGCGTCTCTTGGCCCTGGATGAGTCTTGGCTCTCTGAGAGGTTTATTTGCTGAGGTCTGACCTCTCGTCTTGTGTCTCTGGGCGCCGGGTTTCCTTCAGATGACTTTCTCTGGACTCATCAACACGGCTACATCACATTCAGATTCATCAAATATGGGATTGAGATGGATTATACTATTGACCTTATTAATATATTTGAAAAAAATAGTAAGGTCATGTTATAAGACAATGCGGCATAAAAGCACCAGTTGTTTGTGGTTAAATCACTAGGTTTATTGTATAATTGAACTTTTCCCAGGTGTCTGAATTCTGTTTGTCCATGCGATCGTTGCATCTAAAGCGTGTCCGTCTGAGCGCTGGCGGCTGATGGTGTGTGTGTGTGTGTGTGTGTGTGTGTGTGTGTGTGTGTGTGTGTGTGTGTGTGTGTGTGTGTGTGTTTGCGAGCCGACAGCTGGCGGTGAGGGCCGCGGGAGCCCGGCGGGGTCGTCCGGACCTCATTTCCAAACGCACTGTAAACAAAAGGTTAAAGAGGGTTCAGATGCGCTGCATTAACAGATGCTCGTCGGCGCAGGCCTCCATTACATCGCCGCTATGTGACAAAACATCAAACATTAGTCAAAGAGTTTGTAAGCATGTTGCGTAGTTGTGCATGGAGTTGACTGTTTTATTTGTGATTAAAAACACAATGAAACATGACAATTTTTGTCCATGCTGAAATACAAAGGAATTATGAACGCATGCAAAAACAAAAGAGAACCAATGAAATATTAATAACTGATTATGTTCTATCTTTTGCAGCTGTTGTTTGCAACATCATTTCTGTCAGATAAAATACCTTAACCGAGTTTACAGTTTTGCTCTTCCCTTATATTTTAAAAATAAAAAAGTAAAAAAATATACATATATTTTCCTCATACTTTGTTTAATTGAACTTAAATACAATCCCGTCCAGACATCACTTTTGGCTACCTCTGATGTCATCATAATTTTCTCCATAACCTTAATATTTTCCCTTTTTGCTGATGTTTTCAATATTGTTTTATAAAGTATCACAGTTCAGTCTGAAAGCAAAACTGTTTTACTCTGTAAATTTGAACTGATCATTATTATTAGTATTCATAATTTAATTTAAAATGCATAATTTTATATAACAACGCAATAAAACATGACATAATTTTGTCCATGCGTTTATTCAAAGAAATTATGAACGCGTGCAAAAAACTGTAGCTGTAGTTTGCCTTTTTTGCCAAATAATTCTGTCAGATAAATAGGATTTGATTTTGAAGATGCATCATTTCTTATTATCTTTGATTCTTCAACATTAAGAATCAATGATAATGTGAAATAATGCATCTTATTGATCACTGATCTATATTAATTGATCATTTGATCATGGTTTTGTTTATTTTAATCGTTTGGTGTGTTTTTAGAGTTTCAGAAGTGATATTTCCCTCTTGTACTCTACAGGTGAAACTCGAAAAATTGGAATATTGTGCAAAAGTTCATTTATTTCAGTAATTCAACTTAAAAGGTGAAACTAATATATTATATAGACTCATTACATGCAAAGTGAGATATTTCAAGCCTTTATTTGTTATAATTTTGATGATTATGGCTTACAGCTTGTGTTCAACCCCATATTCAAAATTAGAATATAAAAAAAGGATTTTAAATACAGAAATGTCGGCCCTCTGAAAAGTATAATCATGCATATGTACTCAGTGCTTGCTTTGGGGCTTTTGCATGAATTACTGCCTCAATCCGACGCTATCAGCAAAATATTCAAAATTTTCGAGTTTCAGAAGTGATATTTCCCTCTTGTATATCTTGAATATGATCCGTTCTTGTGCTTTGAGACGTGATGGTCTCTTTATAGTGCTTTACTGGAGTGTGTGCATGTCTCCCTCTAGTGGAGAACACACACACTGCATCTTTTCAGTAATGATTCTGCAGACATAATTATTATTTTTAAGTTGTAGGATGGATGTTCAGTGTATAAAGTGTCTGAGCTTTCAGTGAATTTTCATGCAAGTAATGTTTTAATTGTTGGTTTTAGACGTGGCTTCCTGATGTTCATGCGTATATTTTCTTCTCTTTCCTTGTGTTTTAGTTGTGTATCTCCAGATCTGCTGCAGTGCATCGTGGGAAACGCCTCCAGCTTGTAAGGACTGTGTTTACGGGAGCTGGACGTCTGGAGAAACTGAACCAACTGAGTGACAAACTGACCAACGGGATGCCAGGAATGAGTGCGCAGGAATCCAGCACGGTAAACACACACACACACACACACACACACACACACACACACACACACACCTCTCAACAACACGGATGGATATCGACACTTGCAATCCGATGTGAACGAGAGTTGAATTCAAGCTACTTCTTTTATTGACTAAATTAACTGGAAACAGAAGGTCTACAGGAAGTGACATCATCATCATTAAACAAACTTATGATATATTGGAGTTCAGTTTCAGTTCAGGTTTATTTTATTTCAATTAACGGAACTTTTTTTCAACATGGTTTTTGTTAACTATAAAAGTTTTCCTAATTACAAATATTTATCAGTTTTAGCAACTAATGCTTAAAATAAGATACATTTACATGACAAGAAATACATTTGAATATTGAACATTAAAAAGAAGGGTAACACTTTACAGTAAGTTTTTATTTGTTTATTTGAGTGTGTGTAAGAGAGAGACTGTTTGTGTGTGTGTGTGTGTGTGTGTGTGTGTGTGTAAGAGAGAGACTGTTTGTGTGTGTGTGTGTGTGTGTGTAAGAGAGAGACTGTTTTTGTGTGTGTGTGTGTAAGAGAGAGACTGTTTGTGTGTGTGTGTGTGTGTGTGTGTGTGAGAGAGACTGTTTGTGAGTGTGTGTGTGCACGTGTGTGTAAGAGAGAGACTGTTTGTGTGTGTGTGTGTGTGTGTGTGTGTGTGTGTAAGAGAGAGACTGTTTGTGTGTGTGTGTGTGTAAGAGAGAGACTGTTTGTGTGTGTGTGTGTGTGTGTGTATGAGAGAGACTGTTTGTGAGTGTGTGTGTGCACGTGTGTGTAAGAGAGAGACGGTTTGTGTGTGTGTGTGTGTGTGTGTGTGTGTGTGTAAGAGAGAGACTGTTTGTGTGTGTGTGTGTGTGTAAGAGAGAGACTGTTTGTGTGTGTGTGTGTGTGTGTGTGTGTATGAGAGAGACTGAGTGAGTGAGTGAGTGAGTGAGTGAGTGAGTGTGTGAGTGTGTGAGTGTGTGAGTGTGTGAGTGTGTGAGTGTGTGAGTGAGTGAGTGAGTGAGTGAGTGAGTGAGTGAGTGAGTGAGTGAGTGAGTGAGTGAGTGAGTGAGTGAGTGAGTGAGTGAGTGAGTGTGTGAGTGAGTGAGTGTGTGTATGAGAGAGACTGTGTGTGTGTCTTTTGATATGTATTTGTTTAAACGGCTCCAGATGTTGCTGATGTTGAGCGCTGGATCTGACGGAGCATCTGTCCGCTCACCTGGAGCTTCACACACTCACACACACTCTTCTCCTCCGTCACGTCTCGTTCTCGTTCACCATGTGTTGTCATTCAGGGCTTTTGCTCACATTCTGTTGTTTCGCTCTTTTCTCCAGAGATTTTGACGTTGCTTTTTGATGTTGGACGAAAATCAGTGGGTTTTACTGCTGATGAATCAGATCTGATAAACCCCTGTCAGGACCACTCTCGTCAAAGACCAATGACAACTAGCAGATAGTGTGGGTTGGCGGTGTGCTTCAAATATCATTAAAGGGCTGGTACAATGCCTTTTTCACAAGATGTATAGACCTTATGCACCAGAGAAACGAGGGCGCCGCCATCTTTAGAATATTGTCTTTGAACTTCTGTTTTTGCGGTCGCTCTGTATATGCCTATGGCATCGCTGTCCAGGAGTAATTAGCTGGTGAAGTTGATTTACTTATTGTAGAGTTAACGAAAGTTATCTT
>NW_026607002.1:3590000-3662500 GCF_029890125.1 Rhinichthys klamathensis goyatoka | reverse complement strand
TACACATACAGCACACACACACATATATATTTATGTATAATTTTAAATTGTATATAATTATATATTTTTCAAATATATATATTTACTGTATGTAAAATTATAAGTTATATGTATATCATTTAAAAACAAATTATGTAATTATAATATTTATGTAAAATTATAAATGATATTTAATATAAATAGTTTGTAAAAAAAAATGTATATATATATTTGAAACATCATAAGAGATAATTTTCCAAAAGAGAAGGCCTCAATTTTAATTACTTTGCATTAAATAAAATAATACTTGCTCGCTATTTCTTGTGGATTTTCAAACTAAGCGTTCATGCATGATTTGTGGTGTAATATTTCCCACAACCCCTTGCACAACAGAAGACCGAAACTCCCAAAGTATGAATCTAGAATGTGAAATGGTGAATACATTGAGCTCTATGCTCATATTTACATGCTAACACAAACAGTGCACCGCTAATGAGTGTAATCATGTATAATAATAAAAATGTATCAAGGAAGGTGAATCTCAAAAATTGTGGTATTTACATACTCAGAATTATGGAAAAAATGAAATGATTAATATGAGGGATGCATTTTTGTTCAGTTTTCCGTCTGGGTGAAAGTGTGTGTTTCGTAACTCAAACACACAGTTCTGTTCTGTCATAATACGGACACGATTGCCGTTAGATGGGCGATTCATGCCTTTTCCTTCGGGAATATAACGGTTGCAAAACTCGGGTGGGAATGTTTCTTCAGAACAGCAGATGCAATCGAGTGTGTGTGTGTTTCTCAGGGAACAGAGAGGAACGATGTCTCTAAACACAACACAAACGCTCCGAATCGAGCGTGTAAAGGGAAGAGTGTCACGCTGGAGGACGAGGACTGGAACTGGGCGGCCAATAAGAAGACAGCGTTTCACTCCGGATCCAATCTGACACGATCGGGAAGCGTTAAGGATCTCATTTACAGGTTCGATGGATCACACACACCGCCCAAACGCGCTCTCGGGTCGCTGAAGGTCAAAGGTCAAGACGTGAGCGGACGGGATACCGGGAAAATGAGACGTGAAAGCAAAGAAAGAGGGAAGAACCAGAGCCCGGTCTCATCCGGAGAAATGCCAGATCCCAAATTACAAGAATCCTCAGAGCAGAAACGTCCCGTCACAGAGAAGAGGAAGGAGGAAGATCGGACGAAACACGCTAAAGATGACAAGCACAACGCTAAAGATGACAAGCACAACACTAAAGATGACAAGCACAACGCTAAAGAGGACCAGCACAACGCTAAAGATGACAAGCACAACACTAAAGAGCAAAAGCATAGGACAGAGAGTCCGGATGCTCCTGTTCCCGGTCCGGTAAGTCCGGGACCGGATCCGATCGCTCGCAGTCGTCAGTCGCTCTGCTTCACTCCGAATCTCCACTCGCCTCACATCAATCTGTCAATCATCCGTTTGATTTCCAGCTGCACGCTTCATCAATCAACTCTGATACTAATCAATGCAACACACTCGTCTCGATGTTTCAGGGCGTTTTGTCTGCGCACGAGCAGTGCTGTTCGAGTGGAATTGAGAAATGATTATAGGTTTTACTAATCGTTTTTATTTGTATATTTCCCTTTTTATTTATATTATTTTAGATTTTATAAAAATATTATAATTTCTTTTGTTGACTTTAATAAAATGTATATTTTATTAATTTTTTTAATAATTTTTTTATTCTATTTATTTTTATTTTATTTTGCTTTATTTTTTTATTTAATTGAGAAAAATATGATTTTTTTAATTGAATACAAATAATAATTTTATTTTGTAATTTATTTTTGTATTTATTTTAATTTATCTAATTTATATTATTTTAGATTTATAATTTTTTATTTTATTTATGCATTTATTTTATTTTAATTTATTTAATTTATATTATTTTAGATTTATAATTTTTATTTTATTAATTTTTTTTTAATTTTAATTTTAATTAAAAAAAATTAATTACTTTTTTTAATTAAAGTTTTATCCCTGCGCATGAGCGCTTTAGATGTGCATGTGTGTGTTTGTTGCGTCTCTGAGTGTTTGTAACTACACACCATGCGTCTGATCTTGGCTTGATTGAAGGTCCTGGAACCCCAGCACTCTGTCACTCACTCCCTCTCTCTCACCCAGATCTGCAACGGTGAGAAGCAGCACAGCAGTCTTCAGACTGATGACGAACCCTCCACCTCTAAAGCCCAGGTCAACCCCAGGTACCAGCTGTTCCTGGGGGCCAACGGCTCCGTGGGCTCCAGCGGCTCCAGCGGGACCAACGGGAACCTCAGGAGGATCAGCTCGGCCATGCGTGGGTCCATGGAGTCGCTGTCGTCCCGGGACTGGGACAGCATGTCCGACAGGGTGAGTGTCCGCTTAAAAATATAGAAATAAAATGTAAAAAAAAATTATGTAAATAAAACAAAAATTCTAGATATTAATTATAATTAATTTAAAATTAATTAATTAATTAATTATAATAACTATAATCTCAATGATACTAAAATAACAGAAACTAATGCACTGTAGGCGTTTACTGTAACTTTGCGTTTACTGTAGGCGTTTACAGTAGCCGTTCAAAGTAGTCGTTTGCAGTAGCCGTTTACAGTAGGGGTTTGCAGTAGCCGTTTACAGTAGGGGTTTGCAGTAGTCGTTTGCAGTAGCCGTTTACAGTAGCCGTTTACAGTAGGGGTTTACAGTAGCCGTTTACAGTAGCCGTTTACAGTAGGGGTTTGCAGTAGTCGTTTGCAGTAGCCGTTTACAGTAGCCGTTTACAGTAGGGGTTTGCAGTAGTCGTTTACAGTAGGGGTTTGCAGTAGTCGTTTGCAGTAGCCGTTTGCAGTAGCCGTTTACAGTAGCCGTTTACAGTAGGGGTTTGCAGTAGTCGTTTACAGTAGGGGTTTGCAGTAGTTGTTTGCAGTAGCAGTTTACAGTAGGGGTTTGCAGAAGCCGTTTACAGTAGGGGTTTGCAGTAGTCGTTTGCAGTAGCCGTTTACAGTAGCCGTTTACAGTAGGGGTTTGCAGTAGTCGTTTGCAATAGCCGTTAACTGTAGGCGTTTACAGTAGGCGTTTACAGTAGGTGTTCGCAGTAGACGTTTGCAGTAGTCGTTTGCAGTAGCCGTTTACAGTAGCCGTTTACAGTAGGGGTTTGCAGTAGCCGTTTGCAGTAGTCGTTTGCAATAGCCGTTAACTGTAGGCGTTTACAGTAGGCGTTTGCAGTAGCCGTTTGCAGTAGGGGTTTGCAGTAGTCGTTTGCAATAGCCGTTAGCTGTAGTCGTTTGCAGTAGCCGTTTACAGTAGCCGTTTACAGTAGGGGTTTACAGTAGCCGTTTACAGTAGGGGTTTACAGTAGTCGTTTGCAGTAGCCGTTTACAGTAGGGGTTTACAGTAGCCGTTTACAGTAGGGGTTTGCAGTAGTCGTTTACAGTAGGGGTTTGCAGTAGTCGTTTGCAGTAGCCGTTTACAGTAGCCGTTTACAGTAGGGGTTTGCAGTAGTCGTTTACAGTAGCCGTTTACAGTAGGGGTTTGCAGTAGTCGTTTGCAGTAGGGGTTTGCAGTAGTCGTTTGCAGTAGCCGTTTACAGTAGCCGTTTACAGTAGGGGTTTGCAGTAGTCGTTTACAGTAGGGGTTTGCAGTAGTCGTTTGCAGTAGCCGTTTGCAGTAGCCGTTTACAGTAGCCGTTTACAGTAGGGGTTTGCAGTAGTCGTTTACAGTAGGGGTTTGCAGTAGTTGTTTGCAGTAGCAGTTTACAGTAGGGGTTTGCAGAAGCCGTTTACAGTAGGGGTTTGCAGTAGTCGTTTGCAGTAGCCGTTTACAGTAGCCGTTTACAGTAGGGGTTTGCAGTAGTCGTTTGCAATAGCCGTTAACTGTAGGCGTTTACAGTAGGCGTTTACAGTAGGTGTTCGCAGTAGACGTTTGCAGTAGTCGTTTGCAGTAGCCGTTTACAGTAGCCGTTTACAGTAGGGGTTTGCAGTAGCCGTTTGCAGTAGTCGTTTGCAATAGCCGTTAACTGTAGGCGTTTACAGTAGGCGTTTGCAGTAGCCGTTTGCAGTAGTCGTTTGCAGTAGCCGTTTGCAGTAGTCGTTTACAGTAGGGGTTTGCAGTAGTCGTTTGCAATAGCCGTTAGCTGTAGTCGTTTGCAGTAGCCGTTTACAGTAGCCGTTTACAGTAGGGGTTTGCAGTAGTCGTTTACAGTAGCCGTTTACAGTAGCCGTTTACAGTAGGGGTTTACAGTAGCCGTTTACAGTAGGGGTTTACAGTAGTCGTTTGCAGTAGCCGTTTACAGTAGGGGTTTACAGTAGCCGTTTACAGTAGGGGTTTACAGTAGTCGTTTGCAGTAGCCGTTTACAGTAGGGGTTTACAGTAGTCGTTTGCAGTAGCCGTTAACTGTAGCCGTTAACTGTAGCCATTAACAGTAGCCGTTTGCAGTTTACAGTAGCCGTTTACAGTAGCCGTTTGCAGTTTACAGTAGCCGTTTACAGTAATGCCTGTGTGTTCCTCCAGATGGGCAGCTTTGACAGTCCATCCAGAGGCTTTGACAGTCCTTCCAGAGTTTTCAACAGTCCATATGCGACGCTGTCGTTGGATTATCCCATCAACAGAATGACAGATTTTAAGGTAAATAAGTCACATTCTGTGTTTATGTATGAGTGTGTGTCCCTCTAGTGGACAGAACATGTACTTCAGCTCCATCTGTGTGTGTATGAACACCTAAAGTGTCACATAAATACTGTCTTCAACAATGATTATCCACTTCTTTTATAATTATTATAGCTTTTGTGACTTTTGTGATAATTATTATAGCTTTTGTGACTTGTGATTAATCCAGACTACACAAGATAAAACTTAATTTGTCACACTGCAGGACTATTGACTGTTGTATTTGAATCAGACACAGGAAGTGATGTCACCTGGCGTCTCTGAGGTGAACCTCTTTGGTCTGAACCGAAGTCCCGTTGCGAGTCCCGCGCTCAATCAGCGCTCGCGCATCGGCTACGACAGTCTGACGCGCAGACGAGACGTGAGTTTATTCCTCATCAAACCATTAACCTTCCTTGTCAAATGAGCATTATTAATAAAACCACCCTAAACCATGTCAATATATTTTTATGAAATTGTTGGGAAAAAATACATAACACATAATGCACACACACATACATACACACACATATATATATATATATATATAATTTTTTTATTTTATTAAAATAAATAAATTCATCTATATTTTATAATTTTACACTTATGTATATATATTAATTTAAATGTATAATTAAATAACTTGCATTTTATATATATTTATATTAGTTATTATAAAGTTATTATTCAATATAGCCATAAATTGGTGTGTTACAGACACTGTGTCTCAGCAGTTGCTTTTAATTATAACTAAGTAAAAAATATAAAGTATTTGACCTGTTGTCCTCCAGAAGGCCACGCCGGGTCAACTCATGATGCAGAACAACCAGCCGAACAAGCGCGACTTCGTGCAGGAGTTGACCAATCAGCTGGACGACTGCCGCAGGGTCAGTGTCACACACACACACACACTCTCTCTCCATAGCCAAACACACACTCTCCACACACTGTCCATAGCCAAACACACACAATCCACACACTCTCCATAGCCAAACACACACACACACACACACACTCTCCATAGACACACACACACACTCTCCATAGCCAAACACACACACTCTCCATGGCCACACACACACTCTCCATAGCCACACACTCTCCATAGCCACACACACACACTCTCCATAGCCACACACACACACTCTCCATAGCCAAACACACACACTCTCCATAGCCAAACACACACACTCTCCATAGCCACACACACACACACTCTCCATAGCCACACACACACACTCTCCATAGCCACACACACACACACACTCTCCATAGCCAAACACACACACTCTCACAAGTTTTTCCACAGAATTGATGCAAAAAATGTAATTACCATTAACATGTGTGGATGCATGTGCTCCAGAGGAACCAGTTTCTGGAAGCGGAGAGCATCGAGCTGGAGAAGGAGAGGACTCAGATCCGCTTCGAGATGCGAGGACTTCTGGTGAACAATGAAGATCTCCTGCGGACCAACACACAGATGCAGGGAGAGACCAACCGGCTGAGAGAGAGGATCGTGGAGTTGGAGAGCAACAACAACGTGATGCAGGAGCGCTTCAAAAAGATGGAGGTGCAGAAGAAAAATTCATTTTCTTTCTAATGATGACTTGTAAACCTTTAAAGACAGTGAGGTTGTTAATCAGTGGGATTTGCTTCTGTTGAACCTGTTAGCCTGCAGTATTTCAACTTACTCTTAAAATATTCAGCGGAATTCCTGGTGAAGAACTACATTACCCATAATGCGGTACTGAAAATTCCACCAATCAGAGAGTTGACTCAAGAGCTCGTTAGCTCCGCCCACTCCCATGAATGTAAATGATGTAATGGAGTCGCTATAAGAAGTTTTATATTCCTCCATCATTTTTAATTCGATTATGTAATTCGCAATGCATCATGGGATTGTAGTTCTTTCCCTCACTAAAGATAATTTTCAAATCATTTTTTTGCTTCAAATCAATGTTTGTAATGTTGTGATTCTCCTCGTAGCTGATTGGTTCATGACACTTTAAAATCCCAATGGGAGATCAGGTGATGGAGATGATTGACAGGTGTGTGTGTGTGTGTAGAACGAGCTGAAGGAGGCACGTGAGGTGATGGTGGAAGCAAACACTCAAGAATACGCCTTCAACTTTCTGCAACAGACGCTCAAGAACAAAATACAAGACACAGAGGTGTGTGCGAGTCAACACAAACACACACGCAAACTCTCTTAATATCATCATTATTATTATTTCTTTTGAAATGCTAGTGTGTATAATGATATATTCATGGCAGAGTTAATTACTTCCAATAAAATAATCATGGACTGAAATAAAATCAAATGTAAATGTGTTTTATTTTAGCTAGTTGCCAAGGCAATATTTCGATTATTATTTTTATTAGTAGTAGTATATTATAATTCATTATTTCTTCCTCTCTGTTGCTTTATTCCTTTTGTCATGCCAATAAACTTCACAAAATACTTTTCAAAAACCCCTCAGAATCATAATTTAATATGCAAAATGTAAAATTAGGGGAAATAATAAATATAATGAGGAAACATCAGGAAAAGTGTTATTGAACTCTATCTATTGTATCTATTATTTGTGAATTTTGTGAAGGTTATATATTTATGATGTTTGTTGTATTTCATTGTGTGTGTGTTTGTCCTGACTCTGATCTTCCGTGTGTGTGTGTGTAGGAAGCTCTGGAGAAACAAACGCAACACGCTCAGTGTGTGTCTGAGAAGCTGTGGCTCACTGAACGCAGTCTGGAGGAGCTGGAGCTCGAGAAGGAGAACAAGACCAAGAAAGCTCTAGAACTCGGCAATACTGTTTTCAGACTGGAGACCGAGGTACACACACACTCTCTCTCTCACACACACACACAAACACACTCTCTTTCTCTCTCTCTCTCACACACACACACACGCACATTGACACGCAATCTCACACACTTAAACACACATATAAATATATACACACACACACACACACACAATCTCTCTCTCCACACACACACACTCTTTCTTTTTCTCTCTCACTCACACACACTCACATATATATATTTATACACACGCACACACTCTCTCTCTCTCAATCACACACACACACACACACACACACACTCTCTCTCTCTCTCCACACACACACATTGACAAACACTCTCACACCCTTACACATATATACACACACACACACACTGACACTCACTCACTCTCTCACACACACACACAACAGATCATTGACTTTCTGCATTCATCTTCATATTCTTTATTCTGAAGAAGAAAAGATGTTTCTCCAACTCTGAAACAATTTTGTCATCAAGGCCGTGTGAGCATAGAAAAATAATACTGTGACCAAATATTCATGATCAAATAATGTGTGTGTGTGTGTGTGTGTGTGTCAGCTGTCAGACTCTCTTCAGGAGGCTCTCCAGGCGCGGACGGAGCTGAGTTTGCAGCAGAAGCTTCGGGCCGAGGCTGAGGTGAGAGTGGAGGAGCTGGAGGAGAGTGTGTTGGAGAAAGACCAGGAGATGCTGAGACTCACACAGATCGTCTGCAGACTGCAGGGAGAGGTGAGACACACACACACACACACACACACACTATTGAACTACTGCAGGGAGAGGTGAGACACACACACATATATATATATATATATATATATATATATATATATATATACACACACACACACACACTACTGAACTACTGCAGGGAGAGGTGAGAGACACACACACACACACATACACTACTGAACTAATGCAAGGAGAGGTGGGACACACACCCACATATATATACAGGTCCTTCTCAAAGAATTAGCATATAAAGTTCATTATTTTCCATAATGTAATGATAAAAATGAAACTTTCATATATTTTAGATTCATTGCACACCAACTGAAATATTTCAGGTCTTTTATTGTTTTAATACTGATGATTTTGGCATACAGCTCATGAAAACCCAAAATTCCTGTCTCAAATATTAGCATATTTCATCCGACCAATAAAATAAGTGTTTTTAATACAAAAAAAAGGTCAACCTTCAAATAATTATGTTCAGTTATGCACTCACTAGTCAATACTTGCTCGGGAATCCTTTTGCAGAAATGACTGCTTCAATGCGGCGTGGCATGGAGGCAATCAGCCTGTGGCACTGCTGAGGTGTTCTGGAGGCCCAGGATGCTTCGATAGCGGCCTTAAGCTCATCCAGAGTGTTGGGTCTTGCGTCTCTCAACTTTCTCTTCACAATATCCCACAGATTCTCTATGGGGTTCAGGTCAGGAGAGTTGGCAGGCCAATTGAGCACAGTAATACCATGGTCAGTAAACCATTTACCAGTGGTTTTGGCACTGTGAGCAGGTGCCAGGTCGTGCTGAAAAATGAAATCTTCATCTCCATAAAGCTTTTCAGCAGATGGAAGCATGAAGTGCTCCAAAATCTCCTGATAGCTAGCTGCATTGACCCTACCCTTGATAAAACACAGTGCACTAGTGTTGTCACGATACTAGAATTTCTAACTTCGATACGATACCTTGAAAAATATCGATATTCGATACCATTTTCGATACCACAGAGAAAAAAATTGCCACAATATTAAGGGGGTATTTTTTGTATTTAAAGTCCCCATGAATTCAAAATTGACCATACTTACTTTGTTTGCCTAAATTGATCGTTTTGTGGTGAAGAATTCATCCATGCAAGTCAATCCACACAAATTTTTTTGGCTTCGTAATCTTTAATCAAAATCTGAAATTTCCCCTCCCCTCTGCGTTGGAGGACCTTCCCTGATGACGTAGGTTTCACGGTTTGGGCGTCTTCTTAACATCCGTAATCATGCCCCTCCAACTGACAGTAGACAGGCTGAATGAAAACACCTACTTTTCTAGATCCAATCAGGTGCTAGTTGGGGAAAAAGCCACGCCCACCATTTTGCCTCATTTAGTATTCCGTTTCTCTCGGAAATACGTCACAACACTGGAGAAAAGTCGTTTGCAACTTCCGGTTCACGGGGACTTTAAAGCTAAATATAACAAGTCTAGAACATGACATTGAGGTATATTTTACATGAACAAAAATGTCCCGAGTTCTATTTGTTAATATTTTTTAATTGGACCAGAGCTAACATGATGTAATTTATTACCTACTGTTATCAAAGATTAAAATATACTGTAACAAAAAAGCACTTAACAGTATCAAATTGGAGGATAGAGTGTCAGTAATGTATAATAATAAGATTAAACATTCAATTTTCAGTTAAAGGCATTTCATTATTGAATTCAGAGATGCCATTGTCTAGCTGTTTAGTTTAATTAGTATCTGTGTAATCAAATTGATGATAATCGCTAATGAAGGAAAATTGCAGAATTAAATAATAATTTTTGAATAAAGTTAAATAGGCACAAGCTAATTTACATTTGACCACAACAATATTTACTTGTCTAAGATTCCTCAGTCAGATTATGTTAACTTTAAGAATTAAAACGAGACAACACAGACTCTTATCAATAACAATACTAGGCCATCTTGGTTAATGTTTCAGAAAAGTTAAAATGAGAAGAGTTACAGTGTTTCTTTTAGGATTTTTTTTTAGCAGTGGGGGCAGGCCTGTCCAAACAACAAACACCCCTGATGCTGAGCATATATGCTGCTAAATGGTACCCCTGGAGCCTGTTCCTTAAGTCTGTTTTCACCTTTAAAATAATTTTTAAAAAATGAGTGATGTTAGGGATTATTGATAGTCAAACAATCTTTTGGGTGCCCGCAGCCCGCTCGCGTGTAGGCCTACGCGCTATTCTCCGACATGCCCGCTCGCGGTGTGTAGCTCGTGTCCGCGCTATTCTCCGACATGCCCGCTCGCGGTGTGTAGCTCGTGTCCACGCTATTCTCCGACATGCCCGCTCGCGGTGTGTAGCGCGTGTCCACGCTATTCTCCGACATGCCCGCTCGCGGTGTGTAGCTCGTGTCCGCGCTATTCTCCGACATGCCCGCTCGCGGTGTGTAGCGTGTGTCCACGCTATTCTCCGACTCCGACATGCCCGCTCGCGGTGTGTAGCGCGTGTCCACGCTATTCTCCGACTCCGACATGCCCGCTCGCGGTGTGTAGCGCGTGTCCACGCTATTCTCCGACATGCCCGCTCGCGGTGTGTAGCGCGTGTCCACGCTATTCTCCGACTCCGACATGCCTGCTCGCGGTCTGTAGCTCGTGTCCACGCTATTCTCCGACATGCCTGCTCGCGGTGTGTTTTTTACGCGTGTCCGCGCTATTCTCCGACATGCCCGTTTGCGGTGTGTAGCGCGTGTCCACGCTATTCTCCGACATGCCTGCTCGCGGTGTGTTTTTTACGCGTGTCCGCGCTATTCTCTGACATGCCCGCTCGCGGTGTGTAGCTCGTGTCCACGCTATTCTCCGACATGCCCGCTCGCGGTGTGTAGCGCGTGTCCATGCTATTCTCCGACATGCCCGCTCGCGGTGTGTAGCGCGTGTCCACGCTATTCTCCGACATGCCTGCTCGCGGTGTGTAGCGCGTGTCCACGTATTCTCCGACATGCCTGCTCGCGGTGTGTAGCGCGTGTCCACGTATTCTCCGACATGCCTGCTCGCGGTGTGTAGCGCGTGTCCACGCTATTCTCCGACATGCCTGCTCGCGGTGTGTAGCGCGTGTCCACTTATTCTCCGACATGCCTGCTCGCGGTGTGTAGCGCGTGTCCACGCTATTCTCCGACATGCCTGCTCGCGGTGTGTTTTTTACGCGTGTCCGCGCTATTCTCCGACATGCCTGCTCGCGGTGTGTAGCGCGTGTCCACGCTATTCTCCGACATGCCTGCTCGCGGTGTGTAGCGCGTGTCCACGTATTCTCCGACATGCCTGCTCGCGGTGTGTAGTGCGTGTCCACGTATTCTCCGACATGCCTGCTCGCGGTCTGTAGCGCGTGTCCACGCTATTCTCCGACATGCCTGCTCGCGGTGTGTTTTTTACGCGTGTCCGCGCTATTCTCCGACATGCCTGCTCGCGGTGTGTAGCGCGTGTCCACGCTATTCTCCGACATGCCTGCTCGCGGTCTGTAGCGCGTGTCCACGCTATTCTCCGACATGCCTGCTCGCGGTGTGTAGCGCGTGTCCACGTATTCTCCGACATGCCTGCTCGCGGTCTGTAGCGCGTGTCCACGCTATTCTCCGACATGCCTGCTCGCGGTGTGTTTTTTACGCGTGTCCGCGCTATTCTCCGACATGCCTGCTCGCGGTGTGTAGCGCGTGTCCACGCTATTCTCCGACATGCCCGCTCGCGGTGTGTTTTTTACGCGTGTCCGCGCTATTCTCCGACATGCCTGCTCGCGGTGTGTTTTTTACGCGTGTCCGCGCTATTCTCCGACATGCCTGCTCGCGGTGTGTTTTTTACGCGTGTCCGCGCTATTCTCCGACATGCCTGCTCGCGGTGTGTTTTTTACGCGTGTCCGCGCTATTCTCCGACATGCCTGCTCGCGGTGTGTAGCGCGTGTCCGCGCTATTCTCCGACATGCCCGCTCGCGGTGTGTTGCTCGTGTCCACGCTATTCTCCGACTCCGACATGCCTGCTCGCGGTGTGTTTTTTATGCGTGTGCGCGCTATTCTCCGACATGCCCGATCGCGGTGTTCTTTATCAAGCAACCAAAGCCGGTCGCGGGGGCGCCGCCCTCGCAATCTTTCTATTCACTTCACTTTTGCTATTTAACCAGAGCGAATGAGACGAGTGCGTCATGTGTGGTGTTTGTCAACGCGCCTTTGGAGAGAAGTGAAAGTGACCGCTCGGCTAGTATCGATACTTCGGGAAATAAGTATTGGTACCGTTCAGATATTTCAGTATCGATATTTATCGAAATATCGATATTTTTGACAACACTACAGTGCACCAACACCAGCAGCTGACATGGCACCCCAGACCATCACTGACTGTGGGTACTTGACACTGGACTTCAGGCATTTTGGCATTTCCTTCTCCCCAGTCTTCCTCCAGACTCTGGCACCTTGATTTCCGAATGACATGCAAAACTGAGCAACAG
This sequence comes from Rhinichthys klamathensis goyatoka, assembly GCF_029890125.1. Classification (NCBI taxonomy): domain Eukaryota; kingdom Metazoa; phylum Chordata; class Actinopteri; order Cypriniformes; family Leuciscidae; genus Rhinichthys; species Rhinichthys klamathensis. Next base: position 3,649,831 of record NW_026607002.1, on the reverse strand, counting down.
TCCAGTGCTGCTTCTCTGTAGCCCAGGTCAGGCGCTTCTGCCGCTGTTTCTGGTTCAAAAGTGGCTTGACCTGGGGAATGCGGCACCTGTAGCCCATGTCCTGCACACACCTGTGCACGGTGGCTCTGGATGTTTCTACTCCAGACTCAGTCCACTGCTTCCGCAGGTCCCCCAAGGTCTGGAATCGGTCCTTCTCCACAATCTTCCTCAGGGTCCGGTCACCTCTTCTCGTTGTGCAGCGTTTTTTGCCACACTTTTTCCTTCCCACAGACTTCCCACTGAGGTGCCTTGATACAGCACTCTGGGAACAGCCTATTTGTTCAGAAATTTCTTTCTGTCTTACCCTCTTGCTTGAGGGTGTCAATGATGGCCTTCTGGACAGCAGTCAGGTCGGCAGTCTTACCCATGATTGCGGTTTTGAGTAATGAAACAGGCTGGGAGTTTTTAAAAGCCTCAGGAATCTTTTGCAGGTGTTAAGAGTTAATTAGTTTATTCAGATGATTAGGTTAATAGCTCGTTTAGAGACCCTTTTCATGATATGCTAATTTTTTGAGACAGGAATTTTGGGTTTTCATGAGCTGTATGCCAAAATCATCAGTATTAAAACAATAAAAGACCTGAAATATTTCAGTTGTTGTGCAATGAATCTAAAATATATGAAAGTTTAATTTTTATCATTACATTATTGAAAATAATGAACTTTATCACAATATGCTAATTTTTTGAGAAGGACCTGTATATACACACACACACACACACACACACTACTGAACTACTGCGGGAGAGGTGAGACTCACACACACACACTACTGAACTACTGCAGGGAGAGGTGAGACACACACACACTACTGAACTACTGCAGAGAGAGGTGAGACTCTCTCACACACACACACACACACACACACACACACACACACTACTGAACTACTGCAGGGAGAGGTGAGACTCTCACACACACACACTACTGAACTACTGCAGGGAGAGGTGAGACACACACACACACACACTACTGAACTACTGCAGAGAGAGGTGAGACTCTCACACACACACACTACTGAACTACTGCAGAGAGAGGTGAGACTCTCACACACACACACTACTGAACTACTGCAGGGAGAGGTGAGACACACACACTCACACTCTCTCACACACACACACACACACACACACACACATCTCATCAGTCCTAATGTTGAAGTTCTCTCTGCACTCGACTACATCATGACTCTGTGTGTGTGTGTGTGTGTGTGTGTAGGTGACAGATAAGCTGAGCTATAAGGAGCAGACTCTAGAGGAGGAGATTCAGCTGCGTGAGCGAGCGCAGCTTCAGTGCAAACAGGCCGAGCGAGCGCTGGAGGATCTGCGGATGGAGATGCAGACGCTCAGCCAGAGCAGAGACGACCTCTCCAAACAGCTCAAACTAGCACAGGTGTGTGTGTGTGTGTGTGCACTGCTGACAACACTCTCAGGTCAAGGCAATACAGCTTTACAGAGTTGAACAGGAAAATCAATGATGACACTTCATCAAATATGAAGACAGGAGAGTCATTATTCAGATCAGCGTTGTGTTTTCATCTGATAGTGTCACTGCAGTCAAACAGATAATATTACTGAATATTAATAAACTTTGTTTGTGAAAACCTGTGAAAGATCATCAAACTGCCTATTTGCATATTATGTGCATTAGTGATGCATCAAAATACATTTTTAACGAAATTACTGACCTTTTACTGACTGAAGTTTTCAATTCGCTGAAAACCAAAAATAAAGTTTATTTAATAATCAATTCAATGATCAAATTTATTTAATAATCAGCACTCAAATAAAAAAGTTTTAAATAAAATATTAAGTTGCTTATAAGGCAGTTTTTATATCAACTTTTTCATGATATATTGATTAGTTGTTTATACAAACATTTGAACATTGGCCGTCATAACTTTTTTTCATGATTTATTCAAATATGCAATTAATAATGAAGACAACAGCTTTAGACATAAATATATAAAAATAAGAACAAATAAAAAAAAGGTAACAATTAATAAATTGTTACATACAAATATGAATAAATTAATAGTTATTATTTAAAAATATATTATATTGCATTACATTATATATTCAATTTATTTAAATGTATTAATACATTTATTTATTATTTTTATTGAATTCATTTAAAATAAATATATTATATTGCATTATTCTTATTTAATATAATCAATAATATATTTATTTTAATGCATTAATACGCTTATTTTGAATTCATTTATTTAAATAAATACATTTATAAATTAAAAATTATAATGAAAATGTAATATAATGAAAACGTCGTCGGCATTTTGCGCAGAGATATCATTTTTTCAAAAAACAATCTTCGATATTGTTAAAAGCGCTATATAAATGAAGGTGACTTGAGTTAATTTTTCTAGCTAACTATCAGATTTATGGTCAGTGAATATGTTTTTTCTGAGGTAAATGTGAGATATTGTTTACAAGCTGTCATATTGACGTGGTTCTGCGGTTGAAACACTGATTGAGCGATTACATGAGATGTGTTCATGCTTCATGTGTTCTGGTGTGTGTGTTCACACTGCTGACGAGAGTGTGTGTTTCAGGAGAAGATCATCGATCTGGAAGCCGATCTGGAGGAGCTTCACGAGAACGACCAACGATGGGTGTCCAAACACAAGAGAGCTCTGGATCAGGTGAATATTATAAACTAGCCTATAAAAAAACTATTTTTAGTTCGATAATGTTTTTTATTTAATATTTTGTATTTTTAGGGGATTTTATGGTATTAAATGATATTTACGCAGTATTTATAATCCATTTATTCACTTTTTGACCTGAAAATTAAATTTCCAACTTTGTGTCATAAATCTCCTAAAAACGAGATCAGACTCAAGTTTGATCTCTTTTTAAAGACGACACTTGGCAGATTATTAAAAGTGATTTTTAAAAAAAAAAGTGAATTTAACAATAAATGTAAAATTCTGTAACTTTTTTAATGAAAAATGTGCAAAAATACTATTGTAAAATATATAATCTAAGTTTTAATCTAAAACTGTTAAACAAACTGTCTAAACAAGTTGTGTTCAAAATTTGAGACACTTGGCAGATTATTGCTGACGTGAAAAAAGTTTTAAAAAGTGAACTTAAAAAAAGTTACAGATTTTTACGTTTGTTGTTATGAAAAATGAATTTTTATATGAAACATACATTTTCAAAAACATGTTTTACTCAAAAACTGTGATAAAATGAAAGCCATAAATCTAAACAAGCTGTGTTCAAAAGGAGGAGCAAAAGCGTGACTATTGTTTACAGGACCGTTTATCCTGTTCGAATCATGTCCAGGATTTGTGTGTGTGTGTGTTCACACAGCAAGTGCCAAAACCTTTACCAAGTTCCGTACCATTCTGATGAAGGAAAATTTTAAAAACAATTTTTTTTTTTTTTTCAGTCAAAAATGACCAAAGCGCATCAGAGGGTTAAAGGAGTAGTTCACTTTTAAAAAAACTTTTGCTGATAATTTACTCACCCCCATGTCATCCAAGATGTCCATGTCTTTCTTTTTTTTTTTTTTTTTTTTTTGAAATTAAGGTTTTTGATGAAAACATTCCAGGATTTTTCTCCATATAATGCACTTTACTGGGCACCAAACGGTTCAAGGTCCAAAAGACAGTTTCAGTGCAAACTGCAAACTGTTCAAAGGGCTTTAAACGACACCAGACGATGAATAAGGGTCTTATCAAGCGAAACGATCGCTCATTTAAAAAAGAAATAACAAAGTTTAAGTTTTATAAGCTCAAATGCCCGCCTTGATCTGTTCTGTGTGACTCTCCTGTTCGAACTCGTTCATCAAAATGAACATATCTTTTTTCGAGTCATTTGATTCATTTAACGAACGAAATTAATGAATTGACTCGGAAAAAGATTCATTCATTTTGATGAACGAGTTCGAACAGGAGAGTCACACAGAACAGATCAAGGCGGGCATTTGAGCTTATAAAACTTAAACTTTGTTATTTCTTTTTTAAATGAGCGATCGTTTCGCTTGATAAGACCATTATTCATCGTCTGGTGTCGTTTAAAGCCCTTTGAACAGTTTGCACTGAAACTGTCTTTTGGACCTTGAACCGTTTGGTGCCCAGCAAAGTGCATTATATGGAGAAAAATCCCGGAATGTTTTCTTCAAAAACCTTAATTTCTTTCCGACTTAAGAAAGAAAGACATGGACATCTTGGATGACATGGGGTGAGTAAATTATCAGCAAAAGTTTTTTTAAAAGTGAACTAATCCTTTAAAGCAAGTAATTTCACTTTGAGATGCTGGAACACAAGACAGAAGTTCAGAGGAAGAACATCAGATTCTGCAGCGCAAACAGTTTATAGTATGGAAAGCAGATGAACAGAACGGTGTGTTAACGTGTGTGTGTGTGTGTGTGTGTCTCACAGTCTGAGCAACTGCAGATGAAGCTCATCCAGGAGAAAGATCTCAACGAGCAGCTGGAGTGTGAGAAGGCCATCCTGGAGAGACAGGTGTGTGTGTGTGTGTGTGATGATAGCCATGTCTGTAGTAATGAAGATGCTGACGCTGCTGGTGTGTGTAGCTGCGAGATCTGCGCAGTGAGATGGAGGAACTGCAGAACAACAGAGTCGAGGTCGATTCCGTCACTAGAGCCGAGATCAAAGCCAAAGAGCTAGAGAACACACTGCGTGCGGAGGAGAGGTCAGACACACACACACACACTCATCGTTAGTTCATGTTCATGGGAGGTTCATTTAAGTTTAAAGGGGTCATGAACTTTTTTTAAATTATTTTATAATGTTTCTTGAGGTGCACTTATAATGATAATATGATTTTTTACATAATTTTTTTCATATTTGAGAAATAAATGGCTATTTCAGATCCTGTCGTTTTCTGGCCTTGATCCCAATAAAAGCTATTTTTCGGAATATCAAGGAAGTTTTGAGTTTTGAAACTTACAGGATATTTTTATAGGGAATGCAATAGTTGTGCGAGAGAACGCATTGAAATATAATTTTTCTCCCTTTTCATATATATATATATTTATATATATTTATTTATTTTCATCACCGTGTGGCTCTGAAGTTTCCTAATAATTCGACTTTTGGAGAAAATGGGAAATTTGAAGAAAAGATTCTATTTGGAATCTTTAAGGGTTCCGTCCGGCACTTCATATAGAACCTTCTAGCGGTTCCATCATGGATCATGTTACGGATTTATTTTAGTTTAATTTAATTTAGTTTAATTTTTTGTATTATTATTATTAAATATTATGAATTAAACCGCTCATAAACATACTATTTGTATTATCCAATCATGTAAGATATTTCTCCTTGTACCCGTTTGGCTTGACGGGTTCTGTAAGATTGAGTTCTAGAGTTTTGAACAGATCCACACTGTGTCAGAATGATCCTCTAAAGACTCGTTCCGCTCCTCAGGAATAAAGTGGTCATGAGCAACACCATCAGCAAACTGGAGAGGAAGATCCACGAGCTGACGGAGCAGGTGGAGGAGGAGAACAAGATCTCCACTGAGCAGAGGGAGCTGGTACGACACACACACACACACACTGACGGACAGCAGAGGGAGACACACACACACACTCACACACACACTCACACACACACACTGACGGACAGCAGAGGGAGACACACACACACACTCACACACACACACTCACACACACACACTGACGGACAGCAGAGGGAGACAACACTGGACAACAGCACAAAACACACACACACACACACACGGACAGCAGAGGGAGACACAACACTGAACAACAGCACAAAACACACACACACACACACACACACACTGACAGACAGCAGAGGGAGACACAACACTGAATAACAGCACAAAACACACACACACACACACACACACACTGACAGACAGCAGAGGGAGACACAACACTGAATAACAGCACAAAACACACACACACACACACACACACACACACTGACAGACAGCAGAGGGAGACACAACACCACTGAACAACAGCACATCACACACACTCACACACAATTATTTAATAATGTAATAATATTCCTTTAATAAATGGTCTCTTTTATACTTGCATTTATTTTTCCATATATTTTTTGCATTTGTGCCGATGCAAGTTTTATTATTATATCATTGGTGATTGAACAAGTGAGCCGACTGCCAATTTTCTCCCGGAGGAGGATCGAATGTGAAAGGGAGTGTGTTGGTCCTCTGGTCTGAAGGTTGTGTGTGTTTGTAGATGACTCAGCGGATGCGTGTGTTGAAGAGGCAGCTGAACGAGGTCGAGGAAGAGGCGAGTCGACGGGACGTTCAACACCGACACACACAGAGAGAACTGATGGAGGAGAGAGAGGCCAACAGCCGACTGCAGAGACAACTGCTGGACCAACAGCTGACCAACAAGTGCGTACACACACACACACACACGACAACTGCTGGACCAACAGCTGACCAACAAGTGCGTACACACACACACACACACACACACACACACACGACAACTGCTGGACCAACAGCTGACCAACAAGTGCGTACACACACACACACACACGACAACTGCTGGACCAACAGCTGACCAACAAGTGCGTGCACACACACACACACACGACAACTGCTGGACCAACAGCTGACCAACAAGTGCGTACACACACACACACACACGACAACTGCTGGACCAACAGCTGACCAACAAGTGCGTACACACACACACACACACACACACACGACAACTGCTGGACCAACAGCTGACCAACAAGTGCGTACACACACACACACACACGACAACTGCTGGACCAACAGCTGACCAACAAGTGCGTACACACACACACACACACGACAACTGCTGGACCAACAGCTGACCAACAAGTGCGTACACACACACACACACACACACACACACACACGACAACTGCTGGACCAACAGCTGACCAACAAGTGCGTACACACACACACACACACGACAACTGCTGGACCAACAGCTGACCAACAAGTGCGTGCACACACACACACACACGACAACTGCTGGACCAACAGCTGACCAACAAGTGCGTACACACACACACACACACGACAACTGCTGGACCAACAGCTGACCAACAAGTGCGTACACACACACACACACACACACACACGACAACTGCTGGACCAACAGCTGACCAACAAGTGCGTACACACACACACACACACGACAACTGCTGGACCAACAGCTGACCAACAAGTGCGTACACACACACACACACGACAACTGCTGGACCAACAGCTGACCAACAAGTGCGTACACACACACACACACACACACACACACACGACAACTGCTGGACCAACAGCTGACCAACAAGTGCGTACACACACACACACACACGACAACTGCTGGACCAACAGCTGACCAACAAGTGCGTACACACACACACACACACACACACACACACACACACACACACACACACACGACAACTGCTGGACCAACAGCTGACCAACAAGTGCGTACACACACACACACACGACAACTGCTGGACCAACAGCTGACCAACAAGTGCGTACACACACACACACACACACACACACACACGACAACTGCTGGACCAACAGCTGACCAACAAGTGCGTACACACACACACACACGACAACTGCTGGACCAACAGCTGACCAACAAGTGCGTACACACACACACACACACACACACACACGACAACTGCTGGACCAACAGCTGACCAACAAGTGCGTACACACACACACACACACACACACGACAACTGCTGGACCAACAGCTGACCAACAAGTGCGTACACACACACACACACACACACACACACACACACACACACACGACAACTGCTGGACCAACAGCTGACCAACAAGTGCGTACACACACACACACACACACACACACACACACGACAACTGCTGGACCAACAGCTGACCAACAAGTGCGTACACACACACACACACACACACACACACACGACAACTGCTGGACCAACAGCTGACCAACAAGTGCGTACACACACACACACACACACACACACACACACACACACGGCAACTGCTGGACCAACAGCTGACCAACAAGTGCGTACACACACACACACACACACACACACACACACACGACAACTGCTGGACCAACAGCTGACCAACAAGTGCGTACACACACACACACACACACACACACGACAACTGCTGGACCAACAGCTGACCAACAAGTGCGTACACACACACACACACGACAACTGCATGACCAACAGCTGACCAACAAGTGCGTACACACACACACACACGACAACTGCATGACCAACAGCTGACCAACAAGTGCGTATACACACACACACACACACGACAACTGCTGGACCAACAGCTGACCAACAAGTGCGTACACACACACACACACGACAACTGCTGGACCAACAGCTGACCAACAAGTGCGTACACACACACACACACACACACACGACAACTGCTGGACCAACAGCTGACCAACAAGTGCGTACACACACACACACACACACACACACGACAACTGCTGGACCAACAGCTGACCAACAAGTGCGTACACACACACACACGACACACACACACACACACACACACACAGCTAAATTACATTTATTTAAAATAAATATGTATTATAATTATAAATATTTGTGTTAATATATACACGATAATAATGTATTAATATAAATTACGTTTATTAAATAATACATAAATATTTATGTATATTTAATGCATTTTTGTTAAATCTAATAAAAATATTAATTTCAGACTGTATTTTGTATGAAGGCCTTAATATCAAACATTTATTCTATTTTTTTCTATCAGCTTGTTTACATCATGCATATATATTAGCATAAACAACGTAGAAATGAATATTCATAATGAAGTGTGTGGTTATTCATGACACCGTGTTTAGATTTATTTGGGGACTTTTAATAGGTTAACGTTCTGCTAATATTGTGTCCCGCAGGAGGAAAGAGTCGAGACAAACTCTAGAAAGCCTGAAACTGAACTTCGATGAAGATGAAGATGAGGAAGAGCAACAGGCCGAGTCCAAACTCACAGAGAAGCAGATCTCACAGGTCTGAGCTCATAAACACAAACTATATCCAAACCTGCCAAAACCAAATCAATCTGGATCTGCCGATACCCCGAAACATCAAACCGGGAACATTCAGATCCAGAGAATCTCCATATGAACTGAACGACAGTAAAGTTGTGGAAAAGCTGACTCTCGGGAATATAATCACATCTCCAGAGAACTGCTTTACAGTAGCAGACGTCCCTGGTGTGTTCATTTACAGTAAGCTATCGGTCTATTCTACATGTTCAGTGGTTAATGTTCTCTATCAAACTATCCGTTCTGTTGTTTCTGTTGTTATTTTTTTCTACCAGCTTGTTTACATCATGCATATATTAGCATAAACAAGGTAGGAATTAATATTGATAATGAAGTGTGTGGTTATTCACGACACCGTGTTTAGATTTATTTGGGGACTGTAAGTGAGCTTGCATGCATTCAGCGATCAGGGGTGTGTTTCCCGAAAGCATCGTTAGCCAGATGCTCGTTATCAGCAGTTCAACCAGTGTTTCCCCAAACTATAGTTGTAACGAACATTCGCAAACAGCGTCGCAGAGTTGTGTGTGTGTGAGCGACGGCTCTCGAGCTGCGGTTAGAAGAAGTGTTTCATGTTTGCATGACATGTGACTCAATAAATCCTGATCTTGAGCAAAATAAGCAATCTGACATTCAGTGCAACCCGTGTCTTTAACTTAGATACACACATGTCATTTACGTCTTTTAGTTTGTCAAGAGATTTAAAGTGTCGGTTTTGAAGAGTGCGCATGTGTGAACGAGCTCTAGTGTGTGTGAACGAGCTCTAGTGTGTGTGAACGAGCTCTAGTGTGTGTGAGCGAGCTCTAGTGTGTGTGAACGAGCTCTGGTGTGTGTGAACGAGCTCTAGTGTGTGTGAACGAGCTCTAGTGTGTGTGAACGAGCTCTAGTGTGTGTGAACGAGCTCTAGTGTGTGTGAACGAGCTCTAGTGTGTGTGAACGAGCTCTAGTGTGTGTGAACGAGCTCTAGTGTGTGTGAACGAGCTCTGGTGTGTGTGAACGAGCTCTGAGCTCTAGTGTGTGTGAACGAGCTCTAGTGTGTGTGAACGAGCTCTAGTGTGTGTGAACGAGCTCTAGTGTGTGTGAGCGAGCTCTAGTGTGTGTGAACGAGCTCTAGTGTGTGTGAACGAGCTCTAGTGTGTGTGAACGAGCTCTAGTGTGTGTGAACGAGCTCTAGTGTGTGTGAACGAGCTCTAGTGTGTGTGAACGAGCTCTAGTGTGTGTGTGAACGAGCTCTAGTGTGTGTGAACGAGCTCTAGTGTGTGTGAACGAGCTCTAGTGTGTGTGAACGAGCTCTAGTGTGTGTGAGCGAGCTCTAGTGTGTGTGAACGAGCTCTAGTGTGTGTGAACGAGCTCTAGTGTGTGTGAACGAGCTCTAGTGTGTGTGAACGAGCTCTAGTGTGTGTGAACGAGCTCTAGTGTGTGTGAACGAGCTCTAGTGTGTGTGTGAACGAGCTCTAGTGTGTGTGAACGAGCTCTAGTGTGTGTGAACGAGCTCTAGTGTGTGTGAACGAGCTCTAGTGAACGAGCTCTAGTGTGTGTGAACGAGCTCTAGTGTGTGTGAACGAGCTCTAGTGTGTGTGAACGAGCTCTAGTGTGTGTGAACGAGCTCTAGTGTGTGTGAACGAGCTCTAGTGTGTGTGTGAACGAGCTCTAGTGTGTGTGAGCGAGCTCTAGTGTGTGTGAGCGAGCTCTAGTGTGTGTGAGCGAGCTCTAGTGTGTGTGAACGAGCTCTAGTGTGTGTGAACGAGCTCTAGTGTGTGTGAACGAGCTCTAGTGTGTGTGAACGAGCTCTAGTGTGTGTGAACGAGCTCTAGTGTGTGTGAACGAGCTCTAGTGTGTGTGAACGAGCTCTAGTGTGTGTGAACGAGCTCTAGTGTGTGTGAACGAGCTCTAGTGTGTGTGAGCGAGCTCTAGTGTGTGTGAGCGAGCTCTAGTGTGTGTGAACGAGCTCTAGTGTGTGTGTGAACGAGCTCTAGTGTGTGTGAGCGAGCTCTAGTGTGTGTGAGCGAGCTCTAGTGTGTGTGTGAGCGAGCTCTAGTGTGTGTGAGCGAGCTCTAGTGTGTGTGAACGAGCTCTAGTGTGTGTGAACGAGCTCTAGTGTGTGTGAACGAGCTCTAGTGTGTGTGAACGAGCTCTAGTGTGTGTGAACGAGCTCTAGTGTGTGTGAACGAGCTCTAGTGTGTGTGAGCGAGCTCTAGTGTGTGTGAACGAGCTCTAGTGTGTGTGAACGAGCTCTAGTGTGTGTGAACGAGCTCTAGTGTGTGTGAGCGAGCTCTAGTGTGTGTGAACGAGCTCTAGTGTGTGTGAACGAGCTCTAGTGTGTGTGAACGAGCTCTAGTGTGTGTGAACGAGCTCTAGTGTGTGTGTGAACGAGCTCTAGTGTGTGTGTGAACGAGCCGATGATTGAATCTGGAAATAAAGCAAAATAACTGAGAAAAATGAGAGATATTCCTCAGATGCATGTCTGTAAGTCATAACAAAACATCTAGCGTTAATTTGATTGCTAACAGATTCTTTAAAGTAGTCATTTCTCCACCACCAGTGACATCATTAACCAGCGTGACATCATTAACCGGCGTGGTTGAACGACCACTTTGACACGATATGGTTTCGGGAAACCAGTAGTTGATGTCTTCGAGTGGGAAACACACTCCAGATCAGCTGAATGTGTGAAACTGCTGATGTTACTTCTGCTGGCGGTTATTAACCAGTTAAGGGAATCTAAGTGTTTAAGTGTTTAATATAACATGTTGAACGGGATCATCTGTGTCTGTCTGGATTCTTCACACGCTCAGTTTAGTGCCACTTATTAAAACAGCAGCAGTTTTACTCCATGGGGTTTTATTTGTTGCACAAAATGGTAATAAAATATGCTAAATCATGATTGTTGCCCTTTTCATTTTTTTTACTCTGTTTAGAACGTTAATAAACTAGCATTAACTAAAATGCCACAAAAGGCAGAGAGTAATTCAATAAAATAAAAAACACACCCTTTTTTTGATAACTTTCACACAACTTTAACGGCTCCCAGAATATTATGTTGTATGAATATCTGAACATGCGATGCCAAAGAAAGAACAGAGACAACATTTTATTCTATCTTCATATTTTTTTTTTTTTATCAACACTTGAATGTGGGTAAGTTTAATAAAAAAAAAAACATTTTGAAGAAAAAGCTGAGAAAATCGTGTTTTTATTAAAGATATCATTGGATGAGATTCAGAGCGATGATCAAAACACAGATGGAGTCGATCGGGTCACCTCAAAGCTTCAGTCGTGTAACTCGTCCTGCGTTCAGTAACATTAGGCAGTTTTGATTTATAAGCTGTTTTAATGTCTGATGATCGTGTTATAATTGACATGTGCGTCAGCAATGCTTCTATCTATTGTTTGTGCTTCTCCTGTGTTTTGATCTGGAGATTTTGTACTCTTTCAGGAGATGTGTAACAGCGCCACCTACTGTATAACAGTGGAAACACGGCTAGCCGGTGAATTCAAGCAATGGCAGGGATAGAGTTAAAGGGATAGTTCACCCAAAAATGTAAACTCTGTCAGTGATTACTCTCCCTCATGTTGTTCAACCCCGTAAGACTGTCGTTCATCTTCGGAACACAAATTAAGATATTTGTGATTAAATCTGAGAGCTGGATCACTCCTCCATAGGCTTCTAAAGGGATCAAAACTTGCCGGCCCAGAAAAGTTATTAAAGACATCGTTCAAATAGTCCGAGTGACTACAGCGGCTCAACCTTAAATTTATCAAGTGATGAGAATACTTTTTGTGCAAAAAAAAAGAAAAAAAAAAAAGACTTTATTCAACTATTCATTTCCTTCTCTGTGGGCCTCGCGTGAGTTCATGTAGTGTAACAGCGCAGCGCTTCTGGGTTGTACGTCACACGCATCACACACATGACCAGCGTCAGCCAATAGTGAGCCTACATGTGACGTACAACCCAGAAGCGCTGCGCTGTTACACTACATGAACTAACTCGGGGTTGGAACAACATGAGGGTGAGTATTTTTGGGTAAACTATTCCTTTAAAGTCCCCCTGTAGTCAATATTTTAATCCCTTAAAGGTACAATATGCAGGATTTTTCGCCACCAGGGGTCCCTAACCTCTTACAATAACAAAGGCGTATATTAATGACGTATATTCCACATTAAGCGTAAGTATGGATCTTGTCGTCAAGCTGATGGATCTTTAATGGATGAGTGAATACAGTGATGTTTTTAACATGACTGTGGTGTGAAGCAGGGCGCGATTGCTAGACGTATACCAGCGCCACACGCAACGCAAGTCCCGCAGATATAAAGGAATAAGGACATTTCATTCTACCGAACTACACGCAAGTGCTGAATTAATACTCACACAGGTCAGTTTATTAGGGGAATTAAACTTGAGGTAACGCAGCGCTGTTTCTCTCGCTCTAACAGTTAAACTATCACACTAAATGCCATTTAAGTGTGTTGAATGTTGTTAGTTAGGTTGTTTGTTGGCTGTATGAGACTAGCAGTAAGCTAGATCAACATTAGAATAACATACAGATCATATTCTAGCATTTCATCATATTGAACTAAATAACATTGATTAGTTTTATGTACATTTGCTCACCTGTCTAATAAAGTACATGCAACACTCACGTCTCTGTCGAGTCGAAGTTAGTCGCGGACGTGGAGCTCTCGGCTTCTCGAAAGATGTTGATCTTCGTTCTAGTCCTCTTTTTGTCTCAAAGTCTGCTTGCCATGGTCTATAATGTTTAAACAAAACAACAACAGCGTGAGCGTCCTGCTAAGCATAACCCAGTTGTCCACGTCTGTCGCCATGGTTACTATGGCAGTACGAGCGGAAACTGGGGGTAACGCGGATATGACGTCATTGACTGGCGACTCCTCACCCCTGCTCACACGTCCCGTTTCCAATCGCAATTTTCTCACGATTTACAAATAGTGGGAAACATTTGGGATATTGTAAGTAATCAACAAAACAAAATATATAGGCTAACATTGGCCTAGTGGTTTTTGGATATTTTACTGCAAAAATCCTGCATATTGTACCTTTAAAGGTGACATATTATGCCCCTTTTCACAAGATGTATTAAATCTATGATGTCCCCAGAATGTGTCTGAAATTTCAGCTCAAAATACCCCCAGATCATTTATTATAGCTTGTCAAAGTTGCCCCTTTTTGGGTGTGACCAAAATCGCGCCGTTTTTGTGTGTCCCTTTAAATGCAAATGAGCTGCAGCTCCGCCCCCCTTCAGAAGAGGGCGGAGACTTTGGATACTCCAGCAAAACAAACGTGAATTTCAGTCAAATCTCAGAAATAACCCATAGCGGAGTGCAGCCTTACAGAGACTCATACATTTGTAGTTGTTGTGGAGTTAGCCTACATTGATTTATCTCATCGACTTGCATGTACTGTCATGTTTAACTTTTACACAAGTTAACAGTTCCCTGAGGTCTTTATAAGACAGCGGTGACATGTTTTAGTCAATAGTTCAGTGCTCGTCTGTGCAGCAACGACAGAACAGTTTCATGCTTTGCTCCAACTGTTGCCATTGCGTTAGAAACGGTGACACTGTTGTCGCTTGTGAAACCAAATGGCGGCGCCGCGGATGCAAACGTGCAGATTAAGGGGCGGTAATATAATAAGATCCTCTTCCTACGTCAGAACAATCACTTTTCTCGTTTTCAGGGTTGGTAGATGCACAGGGGACCCGATTATAGCACGATTATATACATGGAAAAAGTCAGATTTCCACATTTCCCCTTTAAAACTTTAAACCCTTTATGTCCCCTTTAAACACTCATTTGTGTTTTTTACATACAAACGACAACATTGTCGAAATGAGGTCGTTTACATGGATCTGAAAAAACGGCTAGAAATGCTGTTTTCTGCTGGCAGGCCAGTAGATGGCGATGTCACTTTTCATAAATAATTTTTTTTTATAGTTCATACAAAGATGAAAACGTTGTCGTTTTTAAAAACGCTGTTGTCATGTAAATGAACGGCCAAAATCCATTAAAAATGTTCAGTTTTCTGTCCTGGAAATGTATGCAAATGAATGTGTATAAATTAGCTAAGGCCTCATTTGCATATTTAACGCTTTCACCTCTAGCATTAAAAAAAAAAGTTTACAGCCACCACCAATTGATTTTTGATCATTTTCACAAAAATTTTACAGCTCCCAAAGTACTTTTATATCTGAACTTGCAATTTAACAAAAGAAAGAGCAGAGCCTCTGCTTTTTATATATATATAAAAAAAAAAAAACGTTTAATTCTAGCTTCGTGCATTCTTTTTTTTTAATCAACACTTGAATGTGGGCAAGTGTCTTAAAAAAAGCAACATTTTAAACAAAAGGCTGAAAACATTTTTTTTCAAAGACTACAACGTGCGTATGGAGCCCCTAAAGGGACCTTTGCAAAAATAATATATACAGGTGTTTCTCGTAAGCACGTGAAAGTCTGTATATTTTTATTTTTGCAATGGTCCCTTTAGGGGCTCCGTACTTAAAGGGGGGGTGAAATGCTGTTTCATGCATAGTGAGTTTTTTACACTGTTAAAGAGTTGGATTCCCATGCTAAACATGGACAAAGTTTCAAAAATGAAGTTGTAAGTTTGATGGAGTAATTCTGTTCCAAAAATACTCCTTCCGGTTTGTCACAAGTTTCGGAAAGTTTTTTTCGAATACGGGCGTGTGTGACGTCAGAGTGGCCGGAATTTCCTTATACGGGTCTTAAGGGCACTTCTCCCGGAAGGGCGCGCGCATCTGTAGCCTAGTGCGTGCGAGAGTACGCCTATGCCCATCAGAGCGCTGGGCTCGGTCGGCTGCGCTGCAATTTAAAAAAGGGCAAGACAACACTGCACAAATTTCCAAAGAACCCAGCGTTAAGGGACCAGTGGATGGATTTTGTTTTTCCAGAGCAGCAACGGAGTTGTGCAAGTGTTTTTGTTTGTTCCCTTTATTTCGACGGTAATAGTTTTATAAACAAGGCCCAGTTCAACGCCGGATTTGCAGATCGCCTAATACTTTTAAGATGGAGGAGTCCCAACGATAAAGGTTCACGGTCGTGCGTTGGAACCGCAGGCGGTGAGTAAAACTGCTTCAAATGTCTGTGAGTTGTTAACTATCGGCGTGTAAGCACAGCAAGTAAACAACATGATCACATACAGTTAATGTATATCTATGGAGCATGCGATGTATGGTGTGTGTGTGTGTTTAAATACATTTGTTTAGCTGGCCACTGTAGGTGTCAGTTTGTTTATTGTAAAAATAAATCATGTCCTCATAAACCACGAGTCTGTCTGTTTACAACACACAAATGTTATAAAACTCGCGCATGACATGGTGTTCTAAAAACACTGCGCTCAAGTTCAAATCATTTCTATTTTTTTTTTTAAAACGCTCGAGACCTTATGGTTTTCACCCATGCATTTCACTGCCCATCTCACGTTTTTGTGAGCAAAAACGCGTTCTGTATGAACGAGCCCTTAGTATTGTTTAGATCCTTGTTCTGCGTGGGATTACTATCTGATTGTTAGCCATGGTTTATTTTCGGATGTCACTCACAGCTTCCAGACGCTCTCAACGCAAAAGCTTCGCGCGCTCGTGTCGTGATTATTTAGCTCCGCCCACACGGCACGCCTCCACCCGCTCGGGTTTTTCCGGAAAGACTCGGTACAGCCTATCTTTCTTTTATAAATATAATAAAACTAAAGACTTTTTGGAGATATGAAGGATGCAATACTACTCTATAGGTACTCAAGATTAACATGAGATTGAGTGAAACTGAGTGTTTCACCCCCCCTTTAAGCAATGCTTCTATCACTTTTGCGCCCCCTCCGTATAACAGTGGAAACATGGATTGCTGAAACATTGTCAATGGCGGGGAAAGAGTTAAACACCATTTTAGAAAACTTTTAGTACAAAAAGTTTACAATTCTTAATGTAGCTAATCATGATTGAAGTATTAGATAAACATTTTACTGTTCACCTTGCCGTGAAAAACATTCATGGTTCCAAAACTTTGCAACCATGGCTTTATTCATTCTGGTTACTACAGGTACGTGGACAGTTAATGACACAGAGAAGGTACAACATGGACCACATTTCATTATTCACACAGGAAAAAAAGAAAGAAAAAAACCCAAGTGCATTTTTCCTCTTTATTCTTTAGTAACATGTTACACGCATAACAAAAAATAAACGCTCTCAAAGAAATCTGAAGTTGATTTTTTGACCTGCTTTACAGTTACAGTTCAGTTCTTTGTGTTCTTTTCTGCTTTATTTTGCCAAATATACTTGTAATGCGTTAAACTAGCTTAGGAGTTCAGGACCCTATTAAAGACTCGGGAAGCGTGTCGTTGGTCAGTTGATCTTTACAGGCACAAGGAGAGAAAATCCTTCAATGTAAACTTTTAAGAGAACAACATCACTTGTCATAAAGCCATTCCTTAAACCACATGAGGTACTAAACACACGAGAAGCTCAAGAGACGCGGCTCTGTTCAAGGCCAAGCAGAAGTTCAGTAGAAACACAAAAGCTAATCTTAATGTTCTTCAAACAGAAATGTTGGTCCAGAGATTGTCACATTTAAAGGCATGTGCGATCATTCGTTCCATACACACACACACACACACACTCATCAAATACTCACTGCGAGTGTCTTTATGACGTGAATCATGAGGATCTGAGGTGATTATTATGGCACGGGATGATTTGGCACCGGAGGACAGAAATAAAACCGTGTTAAAGGCCCGTTCACACAAAGGACGATAACTACAAGTTATCTAAATATAAAAGAATAGCAGAGTCCACACCGCATAACAATAACGACAAAGAGAAACGATATGGTTTGAATCTCTCTGTTTTTCACCAGCTGATAACCGTTAAAGACGCTGACAGCCAATCAGAATCCATCCTGCTTTAAAGGGCGCGAACATTTAAAGCTACAGACGGAAAAACTGCGGCGTGCGCTTAGAATAAGCAACGATGGACACTGATATCATTATAATAATGATCTTTTTAGTTATCATTATTGGTGTGAATGGGCCTTACGAATCAAAACATCAAACTCTAGAAACCTTATCAATAATTTTGAGCTCTAATACAGACCGTTAAATAATCATAACAATATGAATCTCACCAAACCTGTCAAGCACATGTCCAGGTCATATTTCACCCTGAACTTATATGATAAAAAAAAAACATTATATTTTGCATTACCAGTATGAAACCTATTTTTATCACAGTAATGAGAAATCAAAAGTAAAACATTTATGAAGACGTGTTTAACTGTCATTAAAATAATATCACAGTGCAAAACATCTTAATGGTTTTGAATTTAGGGTGAAATTTGACCTGGACATGTTTTTATATTCACACACAAGAAAAAACTGAAGGAAATTTATATTAATCTGGCTGTACAAGAACACATCCAAGTCCTAGTATTATTTCATGCCAAATTCTTAAAACATATTTTGCATTAAAATGAAGCCTATTATCATATTAGGACCAAGATTTCTTTGCCTATAAACAATTTCACAGTTTTAAAAAATACCTCCAAATTCTCATTACTGCAATGATAAAAAAGAAAAGAAAAAAGATGCATTTAATTGAACAACAGGATAATATGTTGTACTGCCTTTTTGCTGATTTACTGTAAACAAAAATGAAACACTGTATTATAGGAGTTATAAGAAACAGAATAAAGTCAAGCACTCACACACTTACAGTAATGAGAGTTTGACAATGTGTGAAAATAATGTCACAATGCAAAACAAACATCCTAATGCTTTTGAGTGTGGGCTGAAATATGATCTGGATGTGTTTTCAGGATATTGTCTTTCGAACACAGATGCATTAAAAAGTGTCGCTGGCCATTTCATTTCTTTCAAATCTTCAGAAGTATGGAAGCTTGTTTCTGTCACGGAATAAAAAATAAATAAGCAACTTTTTATCTCACAATTGGTTTTCTTGAAATTGCAAGTGTAGATCACAAATGTGAGATATAAACTCCCAGTTGCAAGTTATAAAGTCAGAATTGTGAGATTTTAGCCTTCTATTTCACTTTTATTAATATTTTAGTTGTCTTATATTTTTAGTTTTCGTGTTAATTGTGGTACATTTTTTTGTAATTTCATTATGTAAATGTATTATTATTTTTTAAAATGGCTATTTAGATCAAATAAAATGTTATTTTTGTTAATTTTAGTGCTTAAACTAAACTCAAATTCTTTAAGTTTTCAACTAATATTTACATTTTATTTCATCTTTATTTAATAGTTTTAGTTAATGATAATAACCCTGGAGATATAAACTTTATAGATTTTTTTTTTTTTTTGATTCTGTGGTGAAAACAATCTTCCATACAGAAGTGTGTTAGAGCCGCTCACAAACACATATATAAACACACCATAATTATTTGTTTGCATCAATCTCTACGTTCTACCGTTCGGTAACTCTCATGTGAACACAATCTAAAAAATTCAATCTGCAATCCTCCAGAGGTCTGTGGGTGATCGAGCTCCAGTCGTTTAATAACACGAGTCATGTTAAAAACCCAGGTGTGGTTGTGTGAGAGACGTCTAAAGCCGCGAGTGAACCTACTGTTGGCCGCATGCACAGACACGCATCATCACGAGACACGACAGCATCTCAAACACTCAATAAAACGATGGACATTCAGAAGCTGAAGCGTCTCTTTGGCCTGTAGACATGCACAGGCTTCATCCACCAAAGACCCACTCCGGCAGGCAGTGTAATAGTGTTTGGCACAAACCGTTTCTAGACCGTTCTACAGGCGTGATCACGGTTCATATGACCCATATATGAATGCAGAAAACAGATGCTGTATATATTTTTGTATGTACATTCATTTAGATGTCCAATTGAGATTATGGTGCATAATATCTTAGCTTTCGCCACATCAGGATTTGGGATTTTCTGACATAAGATCAAAAGATCAACTGGTCAATCGTTTTCAATGATTAAGATTTCTTTTAACGCTTTTGAAAGAGTCTCTTCTGCTCACCAAAGCTGCATTATTTCATCAAAAATATGAAATATTTTTTAAAAATTTTAAATAGCTGTGAATATTTAGTAAAGTGTAATTTATTTCTGTGATCAAAGCTGAACGTTCAGCATCATTACTCCAGTCTTCGGTGTCACATGATCCTTCAGAAATCACTCTAATATGATGATTTGATGATCAAGAAACATTTATGATTATTATCAATGTTGAAAACTGTTCATATTTTTGTGGAAACCGTGATACACTACCATTCAAAAGGTTGGGGTAAGGATACTTTTATTAAGTGAGGTCGCATTAAATTGATCAAAAGTGAATCCTGAAAAATGTTCAACTGATAATAATCATAAATATGTTAATGAGCATCAAATCATCATATTACAGTGATTTGTGAAGGATCATGTGACACTGACGACTGGAGTAATGATGCTGAAAATCACAGGAATAAATTACACTTTACTATATATTCACATAGAAAACAGCCGATTTAAACTATACTAATATTTCACAGTTTTTACTGGATTTCTGATCAAATAAACGCCGTCTTGCTGAGAATAAGAGACTCGTTAATTATTCAAAACTTGAGATGCATTTGCAAATAGTTTATTAAGTTATCCGGGATCAATTTGTCAGGGTTTGTTAAAGATCACGAGGCAGTACGACAGCTCTCACAAACTCTCCGATGAGAAATACACATGTCCACACACACACACACACACACACATGTAATACAGTGGGTCAGACGGGGCGTGCGAGATGCCGGCGCTCTGAGACGGTCCGCTAGAGGAAGGCCACTGCCTGCGTCTTTAACATGCACATTTCTTCTCGTTGGCCGGCGCAGCGTCCAGTTTGCTGGTGCCGTCCGTGTTGTGTGTGTCGGCCGCGGGTTTGTCCACACACTGCTCCATCCTCTTCATCACCAGGTCCAGTAGCGTGACCACGGCCTTGTCCACCTCCGCACCGGTGGCCGCACTCGTCTCGAAGTAGGGAATGCTGGGAGGAGGAGACGATGCAAACACAAACACACATCAGAGATGAAGCTGGACTCTCTCTCACACACACACACACACACACACACACACATGGAAAGTGACAGTGATTCTCCTGTGTCTATTAAACCTTTGATAAAATCACAGCGAACATTCAGATCCTGAGAGAGCCGTTGTCATGTGTAGATATGAATCAGCTTCACAAACAGTCTTTTCAACCACACAGTTTCATTATTTCTGGCTCACAATCATTCAGAGTAAATTGCCTTTTGAAAGTAACTTGACGCAACAAGTGACTGTTAAAGAATGTGTGAGTCATTGAATCATTCAAATGTCTATTTGAGCGAGTCATTGATTCATTCAAATGTCTATACGAGAGAGTCATTGAATCATTTAAATGTGTATATGAGCGAGTCATTGAATCATTCAAATGGCTATATGAGCGAGCCATTGAACAAATGTCTATATGAGTGAGTCGTTGAATCATTCAAATGTCTATATTAGCGAGCCATTGAATCATTCAAATGTCTATATGAGCGAGTCATTGAATCATTCAAATGTCTATATGAGCGAGTCATTGAATCATTCAAATGTCTATATGAGCGAGTTATTGAATCATTCAAATGTCTATTGAAAGTAACTTGAAATGTGTTCTAATTTGACTAAAAAGTGACTAAAAATGTGTTCGTCTTTGAATCATTCATTCATTCATGAGATTTTTAAATATTGTATACAATGTTGTATACACTCACCTAAAGGATTATTAGGAACACCATACTAATACTGTGTTTGACCCCCCCCCCCCCCCTTCGCCTTCAGAACTGCCTTAATTCTACGTGGCATTGATTCAACAAGGTGCAGAAAGCATTCTTTAAAAATGTTGGCCCATATTGATAGGATTGCATCTTGCAGTTGATGGAGATTTGTGGGATGCACATCCAGGGCACGAAGCTCCCGTTCCACCACATCCCAAAGATGCTCTATTGGGTTGAGATCTGGTGACTGTGGGGGCCATTTTAGTACAGTGAACTCATTGTCATGTTCAAGAAACCAATTTGAAATGATTCGAGCTTTGTGACATGGTGCATTATCCTGCTGGAAGTAGCCATCAGAGGATGGGTACATGGTGGCCATAAAGGGATGGACATGGTCAGAAACAATGCTCAGGTAGGCCGTGGCATTTAAACGATGCCCAATTGGCACTAAGGGGCCTAAAGTGTGCCAAGAAAACATCCCCCACACCATTACACCACCACCACCAGCCTGCACAGTGGTTACAAGGCATGATGGTTCCATGTTCTCATTCTGTTTACGCCAAATTCTGACTCTACCATCTGAATGTCTCAACAGAAATCGAGACTCATCAGACCAGGCAACATTTTTCCAGTCTTCAACTGTCCAATTTTGGTGAGCTCTTGCAAATTGTAGCCTCTTTTTCCTATTTGTAGTGGACATGAGTGGTACCCGGTGGAGTCTTCTGCTGTTGTAGCCCATCCGCCTCAAGGTTGTGCGTGTTGTGGCTTCACAAATGCTTTGCTGCATACCTCGGTTGTAACGAGTGGTTATTTCAGTCAAAGTTGCTCTTCTATCAGCTTGAATCAGTCGCCCCATTCTCCTCTGACCTCTAGCATCAACAAGGCATTTTCGCCCACAGGACTGCCGCATACTGGATGTTTTTCCCTTTTCACACCATTCTTTGTAAACCCTAGAAATGGTTGTGCGTGAAAATCCCAGTAACTGAGCAGATTGTGAAATACTCAGACCGGCCCGTCTGGCACCAACAACCATGCCACGCTCAAAATTGCTTAAATCACCTTTCTTTCCCATTCTGACATTCAGTTTGGAGTTCAGGAGATTGTCTTGACCAGGACCACACCCCTAAATGCACTGAAGCAACTGCCATGTGATTGGTTGATTAGATAATTGCATTAATGAGAAATTGAACAGGTGTTCCTAATAATCCTTTAGGTGAGTGTATTTGTACAGTATATTGTATGATTTACTTGTATATAATAAATACAAGTAAATCAAAACATTGTGATGTAGGAAAGATACAATAATAATAATATATAATAAGTAAATACATATGATGTACATATAATTGCAGAAATCACAATAATTTGTATTTTACTATTAATATTTATGCACAAAATTTTTTTTTAATGCATTTTCTTGGCAAATGCTTTCATTCAAAGTGACTTACATTGTGCTGAAGTTACACAGTTCAGTACCTGGGAATCAAACCCATGAGCTTGGCGTTGTATTCGCACCATGATATACTGCTTGAGCTACATTAATGATATAATAATAATCATCAATATTTAGTATTCATTTCTATCTGGCCAAGCAGAAGAAAACTCTCCAGGAGGACCGATTCAAGAGCGATCAGAGACTGAACTCACCCGTACTTGTCCGCGAGTTCTTTTGCTTGTTTCTCCTGAACTTCTCTCTGGTCGGACAGATCGGCTTTATTACCCACAAGAACAATATCTGGATTCTCACAGTACGCGTTAGCCTGGAGCTGACCTACACACACACACACACACACACACAGTACAGCAGTTTTACAGTCACTGTTTCAGGTTTTAGTGTAAATGAAACAGAATCATTTGTTAGAATCAACAGCAGATCAAAAGAGCCGAAATGATCGGAAAAACAAAGTCATAATGGAGTCAATAACCAGTTCTGACAAAATTTGTGTACAAGAAGAATAAAAAGGAGGAGTGATTATAGTCAGTTATAGGAGTGATTATAGTCAGTTATAGGAGTGATTATAGTCAGCTATAGGAGTGATTATAGTCAGTTATAGGAGTGATTATAGTCAGCTATAGGAGTGATTATAGTCAGTTATAGGGTGATTATAGTCAGTTATAGGAGTGATTATAGTCAGTTATAGGAGTGATTATAGTCAGCTATAGGAGTGATTATAGTCAGTTATAGGAGTGATTATAGTCAGCTATAGGAGTGATTATAGTCAGTTATAGGAGTGATTATAGTCAGTTATAGGAGTGATTATAGTCAGTTATAGGAGTGATTATAGTCAGCTATAGGAGTGAATATAGTCAGTTATAGGAGTGATTATAGTCAGCTATAGGAGTGATTATAGTCAGTTATAGGAGTGATTATAGTCAGTTATAGGAGTGATTATAGTCAGCTATAGGAGTGATTATAGTCAGTTATAGGAGTGATTATAGTCAGCTATAGGAGTGATTATAGTCAGTTATAGGAGTGATTATAGTCAGCTATAGGAGTGATTATAGTCAGTTATAGGAGTGATTATAGTCAGTTATAGGAGTGATTATAGTCAGTTATAGGAGTGATTATAGTCAGTATAGGAGTGATTATAGTCAGTTATAGGAGTGATTATAGTCAGTTATAGGAGTGATTATAGTTAGTTATAGGAGTGATTATAGTCAGTTATAGGAGTGATTATAGTCAGTTATAGGAGTGATTATAGTCCGTTATAGGAGTGATTATAGTCCGTTATAGGAGTGATTATAGTTAGTTATAGGAGTGATTATAGTTAGTTATAGGAGTGATTATAGTCAGTTATAGGAGTGATTATAGTCAGTTATAGGAGTGAATTATAGTCAGTTATAGGAGTGATTATAGTCAGTTATAGGAGTGATTATAGTCAGTTATAGGAGTGATTATAGTCAGCTATAGGAGTGATTATAGTCAGTTATAGGAGTGATTATAGTCAGTTATAGGAGTGATTATAGTCAGTTATAGGAGTGATTATAGTCAGTTATAGGAGTGATTATAGTCAGTTATAGGAGTGATTATAGTCAGTTACAGGAGTGATTATAGTCAGTTATAGGAGTGATTATAGTCAGTTATAGGCGTGATTATAGTCAGTTATAGGCGTGATTATAGTCAGTTAAGAGAGTGATTATAGTCAGTTATAGGAGTGATTATAGTCAGTTATAGGAGTGATTATAGTCAGTTATAGGCGTGATTATAGTCAGTTAGGAGTGATTATAGTCAGTTATAGGAGTGATTATAGTCAGTTATAGGAGTGATTATAGTCAGTTATAGGAGTGATTATAGTCAGTTATAGGAGTGATTATAGTCAGTTATAGGAGTGATTATAGTCAGTTATAGGAGTGATTATAGTCAGTTATAGGAGTGATTATAGTCAGTTATAGGAGTGATTATAGTCAGTTATAGGAGTGATTATAGTCAGTATAGGAGTGATTATAGTCAGTTATAGAGTGATTATAGTCAGTTATAGGAGTGATTATAGTCAGTTATAGGAGTGATTATAGTCAGTTATAGGAGTGATTATAGTCAGCTATAGGAGTGATTATAGTCAGTTATAGGAGTGATTATAGTCAGCTATAGGAGTGATTATAGTCAGTTATAGGAGTGATTATAGTCAGTTATAGGAGGATTATAGTCAGCTATAGGAGTGATTATAGTCAGTATAGGAGTGATTATAGTCAGTTATAGGAGTGATTATAGTCAGTTATAGGAGTGATTATAGTCAGTTATAGGAGTGATTATAGTCAGTTATAGGAGTGATTATAGTCAGCTATAGGAGTGATTATAGTCAGCTATAGGAGTGATTATAGTCAGTTATAGGAGTGATTATAGTCAGTTATAGAGTGATTATAGTCAGTTATAGGAGTGATTATAGTCAGTTATAGGAGTGATTATAGTCAGTTATAGGAGTGATTATAGTCAGTTATAGGAGTGATTATAGTCAGTTATAGGAGTGATTATAGTCAGTTATAGGAGTGATTATAGTCAGTTATAGGAGTGATTATAGTCAGTTATAGGCGTGATTATAGTCAGTTATAGGAGTGATTATAGTCAGTTATAGGAGTGATTATAGTCAAGTTATAGGAGTGATTATAGTCAGTTATAGGCGTGATTATAGTCAGTTAGGAGTGATTATAGTCAGTTATAGGAGTGGATTATAGTCAGTTATAGGAGTGATTATTAGTCAGTTATAGGAGTGATTATAGTCAGTTATAGGAGTGATTATAGTCAGTTATAGGAGTGATTATAGTCAGTTATAGGAGTGATTATAGTCAGTTATAGGAGTGATTATAGTCAGTTATAGGAGTGATTATAGTCAGTTATAGGAGTGATTATAGTCAGTTATAGGAGTGATTATAGTCAGTTATAGAGTGATTATAGTCAGTTATAGGAGTGATTATAGTCAGTTATAGGAGTGATTATAGTCAGTTATAGGAGTGATTATAGTCAGCTAAGGAGTGATTATAGTCAGTTATAGGAGTGATATAGTCAGCTATAGGAGTGATTATAGTCAGCTATAGGAGTGATTATAGTCAGTTATAGGAGTGATTATAGTCAGTTATAGGAGTGATTATAGTCAGTTATAGGAGTGATTATAGTCAGTTATAGGAGTGATTATAGTCAGTTATAGGAGTGATTATAGTCAGTTATAGGAGTGATTATAGTCAGTTATAGGAGTGATTATAGTCAGTTATAGGAGTGATTATAGTCAGTTATAGGAGTGATTATAGTCAGTTATAGGAGTGATTATAGTCAGTTATAGGAGTGATTATAGTCAGTTATAGGAGTGATTATAGTCAGTTATAGGAGTGATTATAGTCAGTTATAGGAGTGATTATAGTCAGTTATAGGAGTGATTATAGTCAGTTATAGGAGTGATTATAGTCAGTTATAGGCGTGATTATAGTCAGTTAGGAGTGATTATAGTCAGTTATAGGAGTGATTATAGTCAGTTATAGGAGTGATTATAGTCAGTTATAGGAGTGATTATAGTCAGTGATTATAGTCAGTTATAGGAGTGATTATAGTCAGTGATTATAGTCAGTTATAGGAGTGATTATAGTCAGCTATAGGAGTGATTATAGTCAGTTATAGGAGTGATTATAGTCAGTTATAGGAGTGATTATAGTCAGTTATAGGAGTAATTCTTGCAGGCTCTATAACGAGCAAACCCACACAGTTCTGCTAATCTGGCTATCGACGGCTAGTTGAGAGACGTACTCATCCAGTTCCTGACGTTGAGGAAACTCTGTTGGCTCGTCAGGTCGAACATGAGCAGGAATCCCATCGCGTCTCTGAAGAACGCTGTGGTTAAACTCCTGAACCTGTCGAGAACACAGGAACATTCAGTCACACTCGACTGCAATACTCAAGTACAAATGTTTTATTTGCTGATTATTGATTAAAATGATTGGGTTTGGGTTTACACTACAGGTGAAACTCAGAAAAATTGGAATATCGTGCAAAAGTTAATTTATTTCAATAAATAAATACAGTACCAAAGTGAGTAGGGTGGATTTTGTTTAAATTTAACTTCATATTTAATAACTAAATGGGATCTTTATATATGAAATATCTAAAAATAAATATAAGTCTGGCTGCCAGAGCCGGAGATGAAGTCGAGACGGGAAAGTGAGACGCGAAGAGCTTTCGCTGATGATGAATATGAAGAACTCAAACCTCTCCTGTCCCGCCGTGTCCCAAAGCTGCAGGTGAACCTTAAACGTCTTCCCTGTCGTTCCATTGGGGCTGTTCGTCGTATACACCTGGAGACACACACACACACAACCAAACCTGATCAACATCTCACACAGGGAACAGTGTGAAGGAGCATCAGAGATCAGCAGACAGAACCCTACCTGACACATACAGTTCAGAACACACACACACACACACATGCACTCTCTCACACACATGCACTCTCTCTCACACACACACACACAAACGCACGCACGCACGCACATGCACTCTCTCTCTCACACACACACACACACACACACGCACTCTCTCACACACACACACACGCACGCACGCACATGCACTCTCTCTCACACACACACACACACGCACGCACACTCTCACACACACACACACACATGCACTCTCTCACACCACACACACACACGCACTCTCTCACACACACACACACACACGCACATGTACTCTCTCACACACACGCACTCTCTCACACACACACACACACACACACACACGCACTCACACACACATGCACACTCTCACACACACATGCACTCTCACACACACATGCACTCTCAACACACACATACGCACGCACTCTCCACACACACACGCACTCTCTCACACACACATGCACTCTCACACACACACATACGCACGCACTCTCACACACACTCTCTCACACACACATGCACTCTCACACACACTCTCTCACACACACATGCACTCTCACACACACATGCACTCTCACACACACATGCACTCTTACACACACATGCTCTCTCACACACACGCACTCTCACACACCACGCACTCTCACACACACACACAACGAACTTCTCAAGCATCAGATTCCTGCTGAACTTCTGTTCAGTTTAGCTCAGATGGACGCTGTTATTGATCTGCGGAGCCGCAGTGCATGCTGGGATAGATGCTTTCATCGCACTGTCTTCCTGCCCACTTCATCTATGACATTTAAAGAGGCTCGGAGATACTGTGAACTGAAGAAGATCATAAAACACCCGAAATACATCAGGATTGTGTCTAGCACTAGATTATCGTGTGCATTCACAGAGGAAACGCAGTGTGTGAGGAGTCCGTGTTTATTGATGATCAGTAAAACATCACCAAAATATGGTTCATTACGTTTATAATGTTGGAGAACATGGAGGATTAATCATGGGAAATCTGGAGAATAAAATGGATGAGTGAGTGAGTGATATTGTGTGTGTGACTGTGTGTGACTGCGTGTGTGTGAGAGAGAGAGGAGAGAGAGAGAGAGAGAGAGAGAGAGAGAGAGAGAGAGAGAGAGAGAGAGAGAGTGTGTGTGTATGAGTTTGTGTGTGTGTGAGAGAGAGAGTGTGTGTGTGTGTGTGTGTGAGAGTGAGTGAGTGAGTGAGTGAGTGAGTGAGTGAGTGAGAGAGAGAGAGAGAGAGAGAGAGTGTGTGTGTGTGACTGCGTGTATGAGTTTGTGTGTGTGTGTGAGAGAGAGAGAGAGTGTGTGTGAGTTTGTGTGTGTCTGAGAGAGAGAGAGAGTGAGAGAGAGAGAGAGAGAGGAGAGAGAGAGTGTGTGTGTGTGTGTGTGTGCGTTTGTGTGTGTGTGTGAGAGAGTGTGTGAGAGAGAGTCTTGACAATCTGAACTCTGATGATTCATACAAGTGAGTGTGTTTGAGAAGCTCAGGCCTCATTCTCATTATCGATCTTTTCCAGATCGGCTCATATCAGACTCGTTCAGTGGGTGGAAGTGTGTGTGTGTGTGTGTGTGGTCTTATGTTAATGTGAGTCATGTACATTCATATAATCCAGACACTGAAACCCTCCAAACTCTGTCAAAGTGAAATTGTTGCGTTCTTCTAAACTGTCAAACTGCACTTCCTAACGCAAGCGCTGCAGTCGTGGACCGTTACACACACACACACACACACATCTGTTTTAGAAGTCGCTTCGCTAATGAAATAAAGACGAAATAAAATATATATTAGAATAAAACCTTAAAAAACTTGAATAAAAAACTGAAATGTAGCAACTAACTGAAATTAAATAAGTTGAAGTATTAAAATTACGATTCTAAACGCTGACTCTCCAACTCATTTGAATTAGTATTCATAAAGCACTTCATAAAACATTTTTCAGACATTCAATTTCATATATTCATTTTTTATTGTTCTGAATCGATCCAAAACGCTGACTCACCAAATCACTACCCATAATCCTTCATGAAGCATTTTTCATACATTCAATTTCATAAATTAATTTAATTGTTCTTTTGATGAATTGCAAAAAAAAAAACTGTTAAGAGTGATATTTACACCTTTTAATCAGTTCAAACTTCACTGAATCAGTTCAAACTTCACTGAATCGATAAAAAAAAACTGAATCACCAACTCATATGAAATTGAATGTATGAAAAATGCTTCATGAAGGATTTTTGGTAGTGACTCGAGGGAGTTGGTGAGTCATCGTTTGAATCGATTCAGTGAAGTTTGAACTGATTCAGTGAAGTTTGAACTGATTCAGTGAAGTTTGAACTGATTCAGTGAAGTTTGAACTGATTCAAAGGTGTAAATATCACTCTAACAGCTTTTTTTTTGCAATTCATCAAAAGAACAATAAAAATTAATTTATGAAATTGAATGTATGAAAAATGCTTCATGAAGGATTTTGGATAGTGACCGTCTCTCTCTCTCTCTCCGTGTTTTTGTCTAAAATAGCTTAAAAGATTGAAGGGAGAGGTTTTCTTTTATTCATTTATATTATATTTATATATACTTGGTTCATTGTTATTTATAAATGCATTAATAGAACAAAAACAAATTTTAATATATGAAATTGAATGTATGAAAAATGCTTCATGAAGGATTTTGAGTAGTGATTCAAATATTAAATTTTTTTTTGTTCCATTAAAGGTGCTCTATGGAACTTTTCTTCTAAATGAATCCTTTTTTTATTGCCTGTGTGTGAAGGGGTTGTAATCACACATTACAATGATCCACTTGTCGGGTTTTGCTATTACCTCTGAAGGCCAGTATTCATATTTCTATATGAAGTCTCCGGGTCGGATTTTCTGCGAAAGCCATCGGATGTGTCGTGCATGCGCGCCTCCAAAACTCTCTCCTTCTTATATACAGTCTATGCGACGGCACTGCAGCTGACGACATGGAGTCTGATAACCACCAACAAACCACCTGCCTCCAGCACAACACACACTCCAACACAAACTCCACATTAATATACAAAACTAAAAACAAAAATGTATCTGCTGAAGCTCGTCAGGCAAACGTGAATCGGATCGACTTAGGACGAAAACACGGATCAACATCGGCAGAGCGTTTGAATTATGGAGAGACCTCCGCAATTTTTATTCTGATAAATGACAAGTTTTCAGATATGCTGAAATAAATAATGGTAAACTGTAATGAAATATCAAGATAAACTACAACATATATGAGACATGAAATGAATACAAAAGACTGTTCCAGGATAACAAAAAGTAGGTGCTTTAGGATGTAACTTTGATTTATGTACTAGATCTACTGTCTTAACGTCACTCATCCCACTACTATCATATTGCATAATAAACATTTCCGACACGTTCAGTACAGTAATGTTACTTCCTACTGTCTTACTGTTACACTGACATTGTTCAATCTAGTTCACTAACCGTTTTCGTTATCATATTATACATTCACCTATGGTGACATTGCTGATTGTGAAAGATACACGAATAGTTCGTGAAATGCCTTATGCTAGATAACACCACATGGTCGGCTAAATGCAGTCAATGTAACGTTATCATGGTACGAGCATGGAGCATTAGCTCAACGTCAAGCTGATGAAAGTAGCCTATTATTGTAACGTTGCCAGTGGGAGTTTACATGAGTTTCCAGCATGTTGTGTGATGCTTTCTCCGGTGTGTGTAAAGTCTCAGTGTGGCCGGTACCATGAGTGATCGCTCTTGTGTTCGAGCACGAGCGCTCTTGTAAAAATTGGTTGCAATCTGAAACATCACCGATAGAGGCCGCTAAAAATACATATAGCACCTTTAATGCATTTATAAATAACAATGAACCATTTTAAGCCATTTTAGACAAAAACAGAGAGAGAGAGAGAGAGAGAGAGAGAGAGAGAGACAGTCACTAGCCAAAATCCCTCATGAAGCATTTTTCATACATCGAATTTCATATATTATTATTTTTTTATATTACCTGCATTTACACATGAAAATGATCTAAGTATATATAGACATAATGTAAATGAATAAAAGAAAACCTCTCCCTTCAGTCTTTTAAGCCATTTTACACAAAAACAACAAGAGAGAGAGAGAGAGAGAGAGAGAGAGAGAGAGTGAGAGAGAGAAGAGAGAGAGCGAGAGAGAGAGAGAGACGGAGCGAGAGAGAGAGAGACGGAGCGAGAGAGAGAGAGAGAGAGAGAAAGAGAGAGAGAGAGACGGAGCGAGATAGAGAGAGAGAGAGCGAGAGACGGAGAGAGAGAGAGAGAGAGAGAGAGAGACGGAGCGAGAGAGAGAGAGAGAGAGAGAGAGAAGAGAGAGAGAGACGAGAGAGAGAGTGCGATGAGAGAGAGAGAGAGAGAGAGAGAGCGAGAGAGAGAGAGAGAGACGGAGAGAGAGAGAGAGAGGGAGAGAGAGAGAGACGGAGCGAGAGAGAGAGACGGAGCGAGAGAGAGAGAGCGCGAGCGAGAGAGAGAGAGAGAGAGAGAGAGAGAGAGACGGAGCGAGAGAGAGAGAGCGCGAGCGAGAGAGAGAGAGCTCTAGAGAGAGAGAGAGAGAGCTGTAGTCTTCACAGATCTCTTGAAAGCTTCATAAGACAACGTCAGCATCTCAGTGAACGCCTGAACTCATCGCTCCCGCAGGCGCAGCTTCAGTGCAGTGAGAGAGGAGCTGGAGTGTGTGTGAAGTCCATTGTGTGCGGCTCTTCACACTTTATGATCCGCAGCAATAACTTTATCACCCTCTCACACACACACACACACAGACTTATGAGCCAATTACATGAGGATGGAGGGTCGACCTCACAGGACAGATCAAAGCTCATAACTCACGGGTCGTGAAACCCTCATCCGGTCTAAACACACACACACACACACACACTGCGGCGCGCGGACACTAACCACTCTCTTTTCCCTGAAATCGATGCCACCGGTGGTGATAAACTTGGGGTTGAACTTGTTGTCGGGTGTAGCGGTAGAGGAAGGTGGTCTTGCCCACTCCGGAGTCTCCCAGAGCCAGGAGTTTGATCAGATAGTCGTAATCTCCATCGGTCATAGTGCTGCTGGAGCTGAACCTGCCACACACACACACACAACACACACAGTCTGAGTCACGTGTTCATATCAGTCAATGCAACACACAGTCTCAGGGTGTCTACAGATATAAACAAGTTACATTTAAGACTTTTTTAAGACCTTTTTAATGCCACTTTGAATTAAATCTAAGACCAAACCTGTGATGGAAACATTATATTACATACATACACTACCGTTCAAAGTTTGGGGTCGGTACGATTTTAAATACTTTTAAAAGAATTCTCTTACCATGGCTGCGCTTATTTGATTAAAAATACAACAAAAATCAGTTATAGTATTAAATATTATTCCAGTGTAAATCAGCTGTTTTCTGTGTGAATATATAGTAAAGTGTAATTTATTCCTGTGATCAAAGCTGAATTTTCAGCATCACCAGTGTCAGTGTCTCAGTGTCACATGATCCTTCACAAATCAGTATAATATGAGGATTTGATGCTCAAGAAACATTTATTATTATTATCAATGTTGAAACAGTTGTTGGTCTGTCAGTTGTACAGTTTTTTTGTTTTTTTTAGGATTCTTTGATGAATAGGAAGTTCAAAAGAACAGCATTTGTTTGAAATAGAATCTTTTGTAACATTATAAATGTCTTTACTGTCCTTGATAAATAAAAGTATTGATTTCTTTCCTCCAAAAAATAAAAATAAAATTCTCACTGACCCCAAACTTTTTGAACGGTAGTGTATATGTTATAATTTAAGTAATTTAATATTAACTACTTGTTTATTGAACTAAAATGTTACACCCACACACACACACACACACACACACACACACACACACACACACTACACACACACACACACACAGCAGGAAATATCACAACAACCAAAATATTTATGCAATAACACCTAAACTGACTTCAAAACACAGATAAATAACAGACAAACTTTGACACTAAATAAATTACATATTCAATAATTGATAAAAAAAAGCAATAATAAAAACATACAATTGAGCATTACAGTTTCTATTTTAAGATAACAACATGCTTGTGCTCTCTCCCTCTCTCTCTCTCTCTCTCTCCCTCTATATATATACACTCACCGGCCACTTTATTAGGTACACCTGTCCAACTGCTCGTTAACACTTAATTTCTAAGCAGCCAATCACATGGCGGCAACTCAGTGCATTTAGGCATGTAGACATGGTCAAGACAAATCTCCTGCAGTTCAAACCGAGCATCAGTATGGGGAAGAAAGGTGATTTGAGTGGACTTTGAACGTGGCATGATTGTTGGTGCCAGAAGGGCTGGTCTGAGTATTTCAGAAACTGCTAATCTACTGGGATTTTCACGCACAACCATCTCTAGGGTTTACAGAGAATGGTCCGAAAAAGAAAAAACATCCAGTGAGCGGCAGTTCTGTGGGCGAAATGCCTTGTTGATGCCAGGAGGTCAGAGGAGAATGGCCAGACTGGTTCGAGCTGATAGAAGGGCAACAGTGACTGAAATAACCACTCGTTACAACCGAGGTATGCAGCAAAGCATTTGTGAAGCACAACACGCACAACCTTGAGGCGGATGGGCTACAACAGCAGAAGACTCCACCGGGTACCACTCATCTCCACTACAAATAGGAAAAAGAGGCTACAATTTGCAAGAGCTCACCAAAATTGAACAGTTGAAGACTGGAAAAATGTTGCCTGGTCTGATGAGTCTCGATTTCTGTTGAGACATTCAGATGTTAGAGTCAGAATTTGGCGTAAACAGAATGAGAACATGGAACCATCATGCCTTGTTACCACTGTGCAGGCTGGTGGGTGGTGGTGTAATGGTGTGGGGATGTTTTCCTGGCACACTTTAGGCCCCTTAGTGCCAATTGGGCATCGTTTTAAATGCCACGGCCTACCTGAGCATTGTTTCTGACCATGTCCATCCCTTTATGGCCACCATGTACCCATCCTCTGATGGCTACTTCCACCATGTCACAAAGCTCTAATCATTTCAAATTGGTTTCTTGAACATGACAATGAGTTCACTGTACTAAAATGGCCTCCACAGTCACCAGATCTCAACCCAATAGAGCAATCTTTGGGATGTGGTGGAACGGGAGATTCGCATCATGGATTGTGCAGCCGACAAATCTGCGGCAAACTGTGTGATGCCATCATGTCAATATGGACCAAACTCCCTGAGGAATGCTTCCAGCACCTTGTTGAATCTATGCCACGAAGAATTGAGGCAGTTCTGAGGCAAAAGGGGGTCCAACCCGTTACTAGCATGGGGTACCTAATAAACGTGGCCGGTGAGTGTATATATATATGTATATATATAAATATCTTATATATATATGAGAGTTATGAGGATTGACTGACAGTTTGAGGAGCCAATGGAGTAACGAGATTTAGTCACAAGCTTTTTTAAATACTTTTCATTGGGTTTTGCAAATATTTAAACAAAGACAGACGTTAAGGGTGTCCAATAGTAATGATTTATAAAAACATTAAAAAAAAAAAAGTAATATGTAGATTTTCGCCAAAGAGAGACATAAGAATTTATAATTATTGCTCACTATTAAAACACCAAATGACACACATCAAGGTTATAAAAAAAACAAGAAAGAGACGGATTGAACAATATGTCAGAGGTGGTCTCTCTCAGGGGTCCAGCGGCCCCGGGGCCGTTTCTACACCGCTCATGTAATCACAGCGGTTGTGTGTGTGTGTGTGTGTGTGTGTGTGTGTGTGTGTGTGTGTGTGAGACGCTACAGTAAACACACCGCTACGCCTGGAGCGAACGCTCAATGCTCAGATTCACTAGAGTTCATGAGAGAGGAGAGAGAGAGAGAGAGAGAGAGAGAGAGAGAGAGAGAGAGAGAGAGGAGAGAGAGAGAGAGAGACAGAGAGAGGGAGAGAGAGAGAGAGAGAGAGAGAGAGAGAGATAGATGAGAGAGACAGAGAGAGGGAGAGAGAGAGAGAGAGAAGAGAGAGAGAGAGAGAGAGACAGAGAGAGGGAGAGAGAGAGAGAGAGAGAGAGAGAGAGAGAGAGATAGAGAGAGAGAGAGAGAGAGAGAGAGAGAGACAGAGAGAGAGAGAGAGAGACAGAGAGAGAGAGAGAGAGAGAGGAGAGAGAGGGAGAGAGAGAGCGAGAGATAGAGAGAGCGAGAGAGAGAGGGGAGGGAGAGAGAGAGAGAGAGAGAGCGAGAGAGCGAGAGAGCGAGAGAGCGAGAGAGAGAGAGAGAGAGAGAGAGAGAGAGAGAGAGAGAGAGAGAGAGAGAGAGAGAGAGAGAGAGAGAGAGCTTCATTTCATTTGTGCACATGACCCTAGAAACGCTTCCTCATGTGATCAGTCTCACACACACACATCTGTGATTACATCATCATCAAATCTTTCTCACTTCACTGTCTCATATACACTAAAACCCAAAAATCCATAAAAATAGGGCACAATGTACTGTATTCATTTAACAGGAATTTTCCGTTATTATATTTTACACGGTTTTTTCCCTGTATTTTGAATTTTTTTTGTTTTAGTGTAACGGCAATATCCGTAAAACTACTGCGTAATTTCCGGGTAATGAGCTTTTTCTGTTATTTACGGATTTATTTTTTAAAGTGTGTTTTGTATGTTTTCCTTCCACTAGTCTGAAAGATGACAACAATAGACAATCAATCAATCACACAATTTTGAACAATCAAATCTGCGGCTCTGATCCAGAGAGAGCAGTTGTCATGAAAGTATCATTATTTCTGTGTTACAAACATTAATCAGAAGCACTGGGATATAAGATTATAGTTCAGATATAACACTGATGGTAGTCTGTGATCGTGATCAAAATAGACTAAATAAAGATTGTATCAATTACATCGTTACACCAGTAGGTGGAGACAAGTGAAGTGAGATTCATTCAAAAACACTGATTCATCCAGTAATGAAGTCTTTATGAGTGAGTCACTGAATCATTCATTCAAGAGATTCGTTCAAAAACACTGATTCATCCAGTAATGAAGTCTTTATGAGTGAGTCATTGAATCATTCATTCAAGAGATTCGTTCAAAAACACTGATTCATCCAGTAATGAAGTCTTTATGAGTGAGTCATTGAATCATTTATTCAAGAGATTCATTCAAAAACACTGATTCATCCAGTAATGAAGTCTTTATGAGTGAGTCATTGAATCATTCATTCAAGAGATTCGTTCAAAAACACTGATTCATCCAGTAATGAAGTCTTTATGGGTGAGTCATTGAATCATTCACTCAAATCGTTTATTTAAATTTGTTTTCATCAAATTAATGAAGCATTTTTAAAATAGACTGCAGCAATTAACATATTGTCAGTAAATTACATGTTATTCTGTTTAGTTGTCTGATAAGAATCGTGAAACAATCCTGTTCTCCATTTTAAACAAAGTCTTGATTCTCAATTTATTCAGAATCGTTCAGCTCTTTCTGAGATGGATGTACACTTCGAAAAACATCGGAAACAGTAAACCGTCCGTTTATGTACAGGCGAAACTCGAAAAATAAGAATATGGTGCAAAAGTTCATTTATTTCAGTAATTCAACTTAAAAGGTGAAACTAATATATTATATAGACTCATTACATGCAAAGTGAGATATTTCAAGCCTTTATTTGTTATAATTGTGATGATTATGGCTTACAGCTTATGAAACCCCCAAATTCAAAACTAGAATATTGTGAAAAGGTTTTCATATCTGTAAGCCATAATCATCACAATTATAACAAATAAAGGCTTGAAATATCTCACTTTGCATGTAATGAGTCTATATAATATATTAGTTTCACCTTTTAAGTTGAATTACTGAAATAAATTAACTTTTACACCATATTCTAATTTCTCAGAGTTTCACCTGTATATTTATGCAGTCTCCAAAGTGAACATTACTGTATATAATCCCAAACTGAACTTCTACACGCAGTGATGTCAGGAACACGATCTGAGGCCGAGCTCAAGCCTGTGTGTGTGTGTGTGTGTGTGTGTGTGTGTTAAACAGCGCTGACAGACAAACTGAAGCCTGTGTGTGTGTGTGTGTGTGTGTGTGTGTGTGTGTGTGTGTGTGTGTGTGTTAAACAGCGCTGACGGACAAACTGAAGCCTGTGTGTGTGTGTGTGTGTGTGTGTGTGTGTGTGTTAAACAGCGCTGACGGACAAACTGAAGCCTAATGTTCAGGGATTTACAACACAAGACAGAATCTGATATTGATTTCAGTGAAAGGTCATGAACGTTTGCATGGAGGGAAATCGTACCATAGCAACTGAGGTTTGATTATTCATACACCATTTTTTTTTTAAATCACAAGAATCAAATATGATCACCAGGCTTTTTTTGAGGAAGGTTTATTTGTTCATCTCTCAATCATCATTATATTGCATTGCATTATATGTTTTAAAACTACAGAGCTTTGATCATAAAACTCAATCATATTATTGGCAGATATTGATATTTACAAGTAATCTGTTACATACTGTTGATTTACATCCCAAGCATCAAAACCTCATCTTTTTGACCACATAAATATCAGCTTCTGCACCACATTGCATATTTTTGCATAAAATTGATGTGTTTTTCCTCTTCAAGTATGAGCTCTCGCTAAATATGAACCATAAAAGCTCAAATATGACTCTAAACAAAAAAACATGCAAGCATTTTTATTTGTATTTTGTCTAAAGGTTCAATAAACTGTTCCATTAATAGGAAAAATATATTTTTCGGACTATTATTTCATAGTTCAGGCTTGACGGGGTTAATCGATTAATGCTGCACTGATGGTAGAAGACTGAACAATCACATATTGACTAAAGTTTGAACAAAAGAGTCGATCTAATGTGATTTAGGTGTGACCACTGCGCTCTCATTCCCAACTGGGCTGCGAACACAACGGACATGAGTTCATTAGATTAAACACACATGCACAGTGGAGCCGGACTGACGTAGATTCAACAAGACTAGGCTCTGTCTGTCCTGAAGCCTATAACACACACACACACACACACACACACGCCCTCAGTAGGGTCTCTGTGCGACATCTGTATCAGTGCTAAGCTGTGGAAAGGTTACCTGCGCTGTGAAACGCCCTCAGAGGTCGATGTTACACCGGGGTAAACCGGGTCAGAGACCCCCTGAGCCGGGTTTGAACAAGCGGACGAATCCCCAAAACAACTACATTTACCAAGGGTCCAAAAAAACTTCCAAACAAGCGATTTCAATGAACATAAGAACTACTTACTTCTATAAACGTCACAATAAATGGACATAAACAAGTAAGATCCAGGGCTTGACATTAAATGTTAGTTCACCCCAAAATGTAAACTCTGTCAGTGATTACTCTCCCTCATGTTGTTCCCCGTAAGACTTTCGTTCATCTTCAGAACACAAATGAAGATATTTCTGATTAAATCTGAGAGCTGGATCACTCCTCCATAGGCCTCTAAGGGATTGAAACTTGCCGGCCCAAAAGTTTGTTTTTTGCGCACAGAAAGTATTCTCGTCGCTTGATAAACTTAAGGTTGAGCCGCTGTCGTCACTCGGACTATTTTAACGATGTCTTTCATAACTTTTCTGGGCCGGCCAGTTTCAATCCCTTTAGAAGCCTATGGAGGAGTGATCCAGCTCTCAGATTTAATCAGAAATATCTTAATTTGTGTTCCAAAGATGAACGAAAGTCTTACGGGGAACAACATGAGGGAGAGTTACACACAACCCTTTACTCACTCGTTTTATTTGCTCCGGATGAATATTGCTGCAGGCTTGAATTCTGGCGAGGGATTGCGCATATTGAGCACAATTTTACTCATTCCTGCAGATGTTGTGCTCACACCCAAAGTGCAGCACATAAAGTATATTGGCTATATAAAACAGTATAATGGGTCCATGCGTCAGGTCTTAAAGGGAGACTCCACTTTTTTTTTACAACTCCCCCAGAGTTAAACTGTTGAGTTTTACCGTTTTTTAATCCATTCAGCCGATCTCCGGTTCTGGCGGTACCACTTTTAGCATAGCTTAGCATACATCATTGAAGTGGACGAGACCATTAGCATTAGAAACTTCACTGCCGTCCCATGAGAGCAGCAGGCGTAATGATATGATGCAGCACCTGAAAATAGTTCCGTTGTGTTGACGGAAGGTGGCCTATTTTCAGGCGCTGCCTCATATCATTACGCCTGCTGCTCTCATGGGACGGCAGTGAAGTTTCTAATGCTAATGGTCTCGTCCACTTCAATGATGTATGCTAAGCTATGCTAAAAGTGGTACCGCCAGAACCGGAGATCGGCTGAATGGATTCAAAAACGGTAAAACTCAACAGTTTAACTCTGGGGGAGTTGTAAAATGAGCCTATTTCCAAAAAAAAAGTGTAGTATCCCTTTAAAGTGACAGTAGCCTAATATACCGGCTGCCAAATTATGAGATGCTATTAAAAATATCTATATGGTATTATTCCCCTATGGTATCGGTGTCCAAACTGTGGCCAGTGAAAATGCTGAGTGGCTAGTAACTGTGGAAAACCACTCGCCACAGTGGCTGGAGAGCAACAAAGTGAATGTCAAGCCCTGGGATCCGTACTAAAAGTGTACGTGCGCCCGAAAGTCAAAAATAGCGTGCGGCAAAAAATATTGAGACTTATAAAACCGTGCGTACGCAATAACCTGCGCTAAATCCCCTTTATAAACCCCGGTCAGCGGAGGATTGTGCACACATGCGTCTCCTCCACGAAATAACCATATTTGGAGCTAATATCCTCATTTGCATATAATTTGCATATGCATATTCATCCACGTGATACCATGTTAAACGGTACAAG
The DNA here is from genome assembly GCF_029890125.1 of Rhinichthys klamathensis goyatoka. Classification (NCBI taxonomy): domain Eukaryota; kingdom Metazoa; phylum Chordata; class Actinopteri; order Cypriniformes; family Leuciscidae; genus Rhinichthys; species Rhinichthys klamathensis. Next base: position 3,609,127 of record NW_026607002.1, on the reverse strand, counting down.
ACATTAGGAGAATATGAGATGCGGATGTAGCATTACATTGCTAAAAATAATTTTGTAGCCTATCCTTGCCTTGTTTTTGAATAAATAAATCAATCAAAATAGTATAAAATACTTTTCACTAGAGATGCACCGATTGATCGGCTGGTGACCGGAATCGGCCGATTTTCACGTGATCGGCCATGATCGGCAACCGGCCGGTCAGTCTGACATAATCCGATTTTATGCCGGTCAAATGCACTTGGGCGCCGCATGATTGACATCGCGCAACATCAGCATCACACGGAACGCGCACATGTAGGAAACCTCATGAATTACGGCCGTTTCACACCGCAAGCGGGAGCAGCACGTTTTTTTGTTTTGTTTGCCGTGCATGTTAATCAATGAGTGCATTCACACCGGGAGCCGGAGCAGCGCGTGAGCGTCGAGCAGGAGCGTCGATCGAGTTTCGGCGCAGAGTCTATTTTTCCTGCGCTCCATTTAAGTGAAAGCACACTTTTGATGGACAAAATAAATATGATTTCATCCAAAAAGTGCCCAAAATTTACAGAATTTGCATGTCTGGTGTGTTTTAACAAGAACTGAAGTAGGCTAGGCTCTGTCAGAAAGAAAATGAAGACTCAAAAATATTTATAGAAAATTTACCCATTTAAACTTGTTTTTATTATTTCCCAATTGTTTCCCTGCACATACTCCACTTGTCCTGTTTAGCTTGGCTGGACATGTGTCAGATGAGAGAAGAACTGTTTGAGAAATATAACTTGCCATTGATATACAAGTGATTGCAATAGGCCTGTGTGTGTGTGAGAGAGAAATATCTTTATACTGCAAGGCTATATTTATTTTATTTTTATTTGTTATTTATATATTATTTTATTGCCATTACCTGTTTTCATACAGAAGTTTAGTTTGCTAAATATACATTTTTTTAGTTGGATATTGGATGTGAAAAGGAAATGGTTCTTCCATAACACTGCACTTTAGATGTGTGTGGATTTCCCACACCAGGAGTAATTTATATAGTTCTATTTTATAGCGATTATCTGTTAAAAAAAATATTCTATGCAAAATATTCTATTAAAGAGAAGATAGAAAATAAATATTTGTGTGTGCTGTAAAGTGGTTTGAAAAAATGAAATCGGAATCGGCTAAAATCGGTATCGGCAGGTCAAACTCAAGGAAAAATCGGAATCGGCCTAGAAAATTGTAATCGGTGCATCTCTACTTTTCACAGAAAGTTTTTCTCACTCTTTTCAACTGGTCAAATTTAATTGCTTTATATTTTTAATGGAAATAACTTTTTCATAGTTTAATTTTTTGCTTTCACTTTAGCAATAATCTGCTGAGTGTCTTCTCTAAAACAAGAACAAACTAAGGTCTATTCCAAAACATTCTTTAATATTTAATATATTATTATTATAATTATTTTTAATTTCTTGTGCTAGATATATAACCATGTCTATATACCTTGTTTGTTTGTTTTATCGATGTAAACCAACAACTGTAAAGCGTCTTTGAGTGTCTAGAAAAGCGCTATAAAAATTAAATGTATTATAATTACAACATTTAAGTTAGTGAATTTTCACGTCTATTCTTAAAAAGGGGGGTGACCGTTTAATATTGATAAGATTTTTAGAGCTATATCTTTTATCGTTATCTTTATATTTACCATCATTGGTGTGAACGGGCCTTCACTAGTGTTTCCCCGTCTTCCACTGGCTCAAAATCACATTTTTAAAAGCATTTATCTATGAAAAGAGAAGTTTAACAATGTTAAAAGCATAACAGATCAATGGTTTATGTCCAACACACCTGGTTAATAGGAAAGTGAGCAGAGTAACTCTCTGAACAGAAACAGCACTGAGAGACCTTTGACCTTTAGACACACGCTGAAAAGATTTAGCAGAACACGCACATACACAGATCAGATCCAGTCAGACATAACTAGATTGTTTTGGGTCGTCTTTCATTACTAGACACAATGTCTCTCGTTCATTAACTGATTACGTGTGTTATTTAGGCAGATGTGCTTGTGGTTAACCTGATAAAGCCTAATGTATATTGATGAAAGCCTCTAATTGATCAACATGATTAAAACCTGTTGCACACGATCCACTTCAGTCCTCCTGTCATCGGACTGATGTTTAGACTTTTTTAGCAAGTAAAAGGCTTTTAGTTTAATTGTACAAACGTCCACCTTCAGGTCGTGCTTCACGTGATTTTACACTCTAAAAAATGCTGGGTTGTTTCAACCCAAATTTGGGTCAAATATGGACAAACCCAAATGTTGGGTTAAAAATGCAATTAAAAAAATCTACAGTTGAAAGTGAAAGTTGAAGTTGGGTTAAAATTTGAAATTACATTTTTAACCCAACATTTGGGTTTGTCCATATTTTACCCAAATTTGGGTTAAAACAACCCAGCATCATTTAGAGTGTATACTCAAAATAAAGTGATTTTACAAAGTAAACGCAAGATTCACTTTTATTTTGTTAGTAGCAGCATTTTAAGATTTACTTGCTTATCCATATGTCATTTTTTAAGAAAAATCATGAGTATTAAATATGATCATCAGGCTTTTTAGGAAGGTCATCTCTCAATCATCATTATATTTCATAGCATTGCGTGTTTTAAAACTAGAGCTTTGATCATAAAACTAAGCATTTAAATGTCATCTTACTAAGACATTATTGTCAGATATAGAGTGATGACTGATATTTATATGCATGTTATAAAGATCTCATTGATTTAAATTACAAGCATCATAATTTCATCTTACCCTTTGTCGGTATAAATATCAAAATCTTGCATATTTGTGCTCAGTTTGGGCCTGTGAATAAAGCTGAGCTCCATATTCACACTATATCATACTGTATGAGCCATAAAAGCTAAAATATGATAGTCAATTGCATATTTGATTTTTCTGCATGTATTATGTTCATGCATCAGGCCTTACAGGGTTAAAGCATGACATTTGATCAGACAAACTGTGACATTTAGACAATTAGACGCAGCGTACGGGGACATTGCACAAGACGATTGATTAAACTAGAGTTCTGTTTGACCATGCAAAAGACATTTTGTGTCGCTATGCCGTTGCTAGGGTGTTGCTAAGTCTCTGTGATATTCTGGTCTCTACATTAGTCTTGCTGAAGCAAGCACATGTTTCCAAACCTCTAATCCTTTGTTCAACAAAGAATCAAGTCTTTACGGACAGAGACGGGATGCTCATGTCGTGCCAGGAATACTGCTCTCTGATTGGATCAGAGGAAGTGATGATGTCATAATAGAGGCTGAATCATGCCTCATCACTTCCCATCCTGTACATGATTTCCTTCTGAAATAAATCACATTACAGGCATTAAATGAGTGGAACGTTACACTAAAAAGCTACGGCAACTGTAAACGCTTTCAAGAATACGCTCTAGAACCGACAAGAGTTGAGAAACCCAACAGAGTCAGAGAGTCTAATAGGGATTGAGAGGAAAAGGCCTGTGGGAAAACATGACCTCGATTTCCCAACATCAATAATTGCACCATTTACAACAAGTGAATAATATTAAGCATGAAACACTGTTGAAGAGAAGTAGACAAGAAACAGTAATGAAATAAACCACACTAACAGATCTTTAACGGATGTACTCGCATACCAGAGATTAAAGGCGCAGTACACCCAAAAATATACATTCAGGCATCATGAAAATTGCCAAAATTTCCAGGTTGCTTTTTTCATACATTGAAAGTGAATGAGGATGAGCAACAAAAATCGCCATGAAAGGATCATTCAGTACACTGTAAAAATGATTTTTTGAAGTTGAGTAGCCTACGTTTTACAATGAAATACGATTTCGGTCTTTCTACTTCAAATATTGATGTTTAACTCAATGTTTAACTTGCTTGTTTCTTTGTAATTATTATTTGTGACATTTACTAGCGTGAAAACTTTCAATTTCATTTTTAAATGTTTATTTTTATTTTTTTTTATTCGGGACAGTGCACATTAATGAACAATCTTACACTTCGAACTCGTATAAATCTAACTCGTATAACTGTCTGTCACACGTTCTACCGTCCACATCGTTACTTAATAAACAAAATAAGATAAAAGAAGCAGCATCAAATAAAAAATTACGACGGTAGAATAGAGAAATAGAATAGAGATGGTAAATGAGCCAGATTATAGCATAAATGTTAATCTTCATCTGTAGTCCCGAGGCAGGAAGACAACAACACAAACGGATAATATGACAATATACCAGTCCTTCCAGAAAAACGCAGAGTTTTTTTTTTGTGATTGTTGTGGGCAAAAATCCTTGATTACGCGGCCCGTTTTCTTTAAAAATGCGATGGAATATGCAGGATATTTATGCAATGTTATGTGATGAAATTGCGGTAACTTGCAAAATCTGCGGTTTGATGAAAAAGAGAAAAAAAAAAAGTGATTCCCCCAACACCCTGTTCTCACTAGGCTACTACGTTAATGTAAAGAGTCATTCATATTACTTCCTATGATAAGCAAGCGTACTACATCAGACTGTAACGAGTGGAAATAAGGTGTGGCCCCTTTAAGAGCTGCGCTCCCTGTTGAACTGTCTGCAGTATTATATTGTGTGTGCTCCTATATGCGGGTAATTTCTGTTTGATGCTGCTTCTTTTATCTTATTTTGTTTATTAAGTAACGATGTGGAACGGTAGAATGTGTGACAGACAGTTATACGAGTTCGATTTGGGAATAAAGTGCGAGTTGTGAGATGCCAATCGCCTCCGTGAGTCTGTCTGGCCTCTGCAATAACTTCAGCTGTGAGCTATCCCCGTGTATTTTTCTTTTTTCTTTAACCTTAATAAACACATCAAACTTGATGAGTCAAACAAGTTCTGTAGCTTTACTAGAGGAATATGCTACAACTTCTGTAAAAATGAATAGTTTCATTTTATTATTCTGGTTCTCCCAGAATAGTGCAGCAGCTCTAGTGTAGTTTGAATACAATTCAGACGTACTCCATCCGCCATGTTGTCATTGTCACTCTGCTAAACATCTTTTATGTTCCACAGAAGAAAGCAAGTCATACGGGCTTTGGAACGACATGATCATTTTTTGAATGAACTGTTGCTTTAAATCACTAACACACACAAATACAGTGCTTAACATAAGTGAACACACCCATGCTAAAGTTGTACTAAAAAGAGGAATTAAAAATCATCTTTTGGAAATTGATCTTAACGCCCTAATTAAAAAAATGAGGTAAAATCCAACCTTTAAGGACACCAATTTTCTTATTTTCTACCTAGAGACAAAATCCCATTCATTTTCTCCGTAGGATATTGATTTTCAGCCATAATGTCTAAACCATCCAAGGTAGATTGACCACGAGGTTGTGAAATGAAGGTTTCTGCTCCTATAAAAGCCACAAGCTACGAAATCAACCTTGTTATTCGCGATCTTCTGGAGAAATACTACACTACCCACAATTCTAAGCAACACTCACGTCTCTGATTGGTCGAACTCGCGGTTACCATGGCGACGTTTACCGCCCCCGCGAACGGCTTAAGCGATCTGAAGTATAATATCGGTAGTTTATGTGTTTATACCTTAGTTTGCGGAGCCCATCGTTATTTATGATAAGTTCGGTTCAGTGTCAGTCATACACTTTTTCTTCTTTGCTTTTGTTAAATAATTCAAGTTGAGGGGATGTTTGAGCTGTTTTTCTTTTAAAGTCAGCCCAGACAGCTGAAAATATACTGCGCAAATCAATTAAGCAGTGAAGTTGCCCTGTGTGAAAGGGCGAGGCTTATTCCAACGTAAAACGCTGTATAATTGTATATAGTTTTAATCGAATAAGGTTGTATTATTTCTATATTGAGCTGCCAACTTTCCATAAGATCATCTCAATACAAATCAAACCAGCTATTAGGCTAACTGAAATAACACCATGCCAATCTCTAGGTATGGTGAAGGGTGTGTGATGAAGTGGGGCTATTTTAATTCCTAAGGCCAAGGGAACTTTATCCTGGATCCATGAAATAACTGGCCTTTAAAAATAAAATCTGCCCCTCTATGGGAATTTAACATGTCCTGATTTATGCACCCTGTATTTTAAGGAAGAACATTTATTTATTTACGATACATTATTCATTCACAAAGAAAATTGGTGTCCTTAAAGGTAGGATTTTTCCTCATTTTTTAAATTAAGGCATTAAGATCAATTTCAAAAAGATGATTTTTTATTCCTCTTTTTAGTCAACTTTAGCATGGGTGTGTTCACTGTATACTAAGAAACTGATCCCTTGACTAACAGAAGACGACAACAGCCCGTGAGCATCGGCGATCACATGAGGTTTGGAGGGGGAAACACAAAAGAAACACTGTGTGTAACAGAGAGACTCACTGAGGAAGATAAAGAGAGTTTCAACACTGTAAAGATTATGATCATTTACAAAATGACTTTCGTCTATTTCGTGTAATTCTGTCCCCCTCGTCATCTTCAGCAAAATCTGATTATTTTCATGTGAACTTCAACTTAGAAACGTATATTTCCACTAAAATGAGCATCATCGGACACGTTTATACAAACGATGCCAATGGAGGTTAACCAATCAAAACTCTCAAAAAACCAATATGACTCTCTTTCCTACACTGACAAACACAAAACGAAAGCTAACAAGAGGATACACGGGTTTTCATGCTACACACAGTCACATAAAAGTAGCACAAATGAGTCTTATCAAATCATTGGATACACATTTAATTTGTTGACTGATAATTATTCCTACCACCGAAGCTCTAAAACAACCAACAACACTTTAATATCACTGATCTTCATGTAGCATATTTGAACACACAGGGCTTGAAGGAGATTTGAGATCTGTAATGGAGGACAAGACTATATTTTTAAAACAGAAATTGGGTGTGTTCTTCACAAAAAGCAACGTGTACTGTGACGGTTATATTTTTGTCTTCTGTTGTAAAATGGGGGAAAAGTAGAGAAAACGTTTTTTTTTTATTTATTTTTACTAAACTCTGAAAAGAGTTAAACCTGCCAAAACCTCTGTGCAGTTTAAAGGAAAATAGATGCAATAGACACGATTCTCCAGTATACGTCAACTTTAATCTACCGGTACACTTGAAACTCAAAACTACATCAGCACAATCCCGTCGAGTGTTTAACTGTAAGTGCTCTCATTAATTACTTTATAAGCATCCCATAGATTCCCAAACTTCACCTCCATCAAAACCATCACTGCCGAGCTCTAAAACACTGATTTAAATTCAGATCTCACCCTCGTGTTTTCCTCTTGTTCTCAGCGGGGGAAAGTTCCTGATCGGCTGGAGCGTTTGGTCACACACACCAGTCCTGCTCGACTCGAGATCACTGCGGCTTTCTCTGCGCTCTGGAGGAGAACGCTTGGACTGTTACTACTGAAGGCCTGGGGCACACACACACACACACACACACACAAAGGAAGACTGACGGCCATGTGACAGAACACCAATAAATCAACAGAACAGATCTGCGTTCCAACAATCTGACATTTTCATCAGTGACACACGCTTGCATTTGTCAGACGCTTTCACCCAAAGTGATTAAAGTTACAAATTTCGTCAGTTCATGCATTCCCTAGGAATCAAAACCATGACTTTAGTGTTGCTCTACACTTACAGCTACAGAAATGCTTAAAGTCCCCCTGTAGTCTATCATTTAATCCCTTAAAACGCATCTTTGATCACCAAAACTACATCCGTTTAAATGTTGTTTCCTTGAAAAAAAGAGAAAATCTTCATGTCTTAAAATATCTTGAATGTAACTCGACACCCTTGCCTCATTTAGTATGCGTGGTTCTATGAATATGCAGATGAGCCCCGCCTCCACTCACTCACTCAGCTCAGAGATCCACTGGTTGACGATCACACGTTGATCTGATTGGTTACAAGGTCGTTTGTGACGTCAGAAACACCAGCGATTTCAAACCGTGTTTTTGAGACTGTCTTTGGTTCACTGCAGTTTTAAGGAGGAAATACTCAGCAATGATGTCGACTTATAAATTACACATGGCTTGTCTTAAAGCATATTAAAAACACCACATAAACAACATTAAAAGGTGGATTTTCACCTTTAATTGCTTACATTTACACATTTATCTACATGAGGACACATCATAAACCTCCACTGGTTATACAGCTAATCACAAAACAGCTAACTAATGACTTGGACTGAACTTTTGAAGTGGATTTTTCCTCCAGATGGACAGCTTTTCTTTCTTGTAGCCTATATACTGCTGTAGCAAATCTTGGCTGCGTTATGGTTTATATCATTGCAAAAACGTAAACTGTATCAGGCCTATCGTACAGCACTTGCGTAGGGCGATATATAGTATAATACCGTAAAACTTCAAATAATAGCCGAGTCCCAAATAGACGCCTGTCTCTTTTACACGCCTGGTGTGGCGACAGGTTTGGATAAATAAAGGCCGGTCTCAAATAGAGGTCTGGTCTGTTTTTTAGTTTCGGGTTGTATTTAATCTTCTAAAACATTATGGAATTAAGATCATGTCTGTACTATGTTATGATTGTACTGTTGCCTACAATTAAATACAATCGTTTTTACAGTCTATGGAGTACACTCATAGAGAATAATGTGTTCGCTTCTCGTCCGGTGTGCGACCCGCTTTTAGACATACGGTAATATAGGCTAATTCTTACATTAACTGATTTGTTAAACACATTCAAATTATAAATAAAACATAATATAATGTGGTAACCTCCAACTGTCATGCTTTCCGGATCGTTATCAGAGGCCTACTCTCAATGAACAACATCTCAACACTAAATTAAAGGCCTGTCTCATATAGACGCCTGTCTCAAATACAAGCCGGTGCAGTTCGGCGATTTGGGAAAATAAAAGCCCGGGTTATTATTTTAAGTTTTACGGTATATAGCTGTTATGAACGATTCCCATTTTTTGTGTCTTAGGACTCTTATTTTGATAAGCAGTTCCTGTTCAGATTCCTGTGTTTCACTTCTCGAAATCACATACTCTTGAGTAGGTACTTAAAGGTGACCTATAATTCAAAATTGAATTTACCTTGGTATAGTCAAATAACAAGAGTTCAGTGCATGGACATGACATAGAGTGAATCTCAAACTGGACTGTTTTCGCGTTCTCATTTAATTCACGTTTATGAAAAACACCCCTGAAAAACGGTCGGTTCTCCACACAATACCGACTGTGACGCAATAGTCGGGATCATTAATATGTACGCCTTCAAATATTTGCATAATGCCAGCCCTCAATGCCAGGCGGAACTGCGCAGCCGAAGCATGGCAGTTGCTCAGTGTGGATGTACACATGAACACAAAAGTATTTTTTAGTTCCTTCATCTGAGCCTCTGAAGAAACAATGGGTCAATTTTATTTTCTCTGGAAATTTCCAAACATTTCACCGAGTGTTTCCTCAACTTGGGCCAATACAGAGCTGGCCTCGGATCGAGCTACCAAGCAACACTTTCTGATGTGTAATTGTTCAAGTTCAGACAGGTAATCTTTCTCTCAAAATCGTTCAATACTGTTTATGCATCAGTAAGTCAAGCCAGTGACTAAAATATCAGCTTCACATCGTTTCTTTTTATAGGATGAAAATAATCGTATTTAAATTGTGAACAAATTATATACAGAAAGCGATCAAAGAACAATCTTTCCACACAGCGCTAGTTTATCTGGACACTTGCCAAACTCGTTATGAAATCAATGACGCACGTTACTGCACAACGAAGCTCTTACTGTATTTACATCATCGTGTTTGCATTGGTGAAAGCAGAGAGAGTGCAGAAACTGCTTTGCAATGATAAGATCTTCATTCTCGCGATCAACACACTGTCATCTGCTCAATGCTCATCACGGCAACATTTTATGTGATGGGAATAGATCTAAATACTTTAAAAACATCTCATGATTCGTTAATCTCGATAGCTGTTATAGTAAAAACGTATAGCCTAATAGCAGTAGTAAAAGTATTCGGGAGAGAGTTTCACATGTAATGCGTTACTATTTCATATGCAAGCATGTCAGCCAATCACAGCAGTGGCCGCGGTTACACTGAATCCCACAGCCAATCACAACAGTGGCCGCGGTTACACTGAATCCCACAGCCAATCACAGCAGTGGCCGCGGTTACACTGAATCCCACAGCCAATCACAACAGTGGCCGCGGTTACACTGAATCCCACAGAGACACGCCCCTTCAAACAGAGTGTTCAAATCAGAGGCTAAAAGCAGGCTAGGAAAAATGCCATTTATTTCTAAATTATGAATATTTTTTATCTAAAAAACATACTAACATTATAAGGGTAACCCAGGAAACATTATAAAATAATAAAAAAAAACATTCTAGGGCACCTTTGATTTGAATAAGTAATTACTTCATGACCGCTAAAAATAGTATGAATGTAATCCGGACGTACTACATCCTCCATGTTGTCATTGTAATGTGACCTACCAGCGGTCCTTCATAAATCTCTTTTCCCGTGGCCTTATGGGATAGTAAAGTGTCCATCATATGCACACTTCAGAATCTCAACGGAAGTAGTAGGTCATAAGTAGGGCTGCCACGATTTTTGAGACATAAGTGTTCATTGAATCGATTGTAAAATCAATTTTCCATCTTAAGACGTTTCCATTTTCAACACCAAATATCGGCAAATCCACGGACACCTAACAGGCATTAGGACGAGCGTAAAGAGGGCGCTTGAGACGCACATTTTTTTTTTTATTTAATTCTCTCCGTGCCCGGAGGCACACAAGGCTTGGACATCACTCCTCCATTGGGTTCGGTTTGCAGCTGCACGTCGTGCTGTGTTCCACGTGTTCCAGCCTGCACCGTTTCGTTCCAGTTCCACCATTCTCCGCCAAGTTGTTTTTGGGCGGCCTCTTTTCCTTCTTCCTTCAGGTGTCCACCCGAGGGCCACAGCACAGTCGTCCGTTCTGTCCTTCCTCAGCACATGGCCGATCCAGTTCCATCTCCTCCTCCTCACCTCCTCACTGATTTTATTTGTTTCTGCCATCTCTAGAACGGACTTGTTGGAGACGTGTTGCTGCCATCGAATCTTAAAAAGCTTCCGTAAGCATTTGGTCTGGAATATGTCTAGCTTCTTCTCCTCTCCTTTGGTTAGTTTCCAGGCCTCACATCCATAAAGCAGAACCGAAAGTACTAAGCTCTTGAAAAGGGAGGTTTTGGTCTTCCTGCTGATATCGCTGGCTTGCCATATGTTTGATAGCCTTTTGAACTGCGCGCTTGCCAGTGCCACTCTTTTCTTGACATCCACTGTGCCTCCACCATCCTTAGTGAGACGCACAAGTCAGCAATATTCCTGATGATTTATTGGCGTGAAGTTTCAGCACAATGACAAACAGGAGCGCAACATTCAGGGATTGAGATTAACACCCTCGACCCGCCAGATGCGGGGAAAAATGAACTTTGGCGGGAAACGCTGTCAAATCACGAGCTAATCTGGCGTTTCTGTGTTTACTCACTTTGCTGGGGAAGTTCGTGTAAGACAAATCTGCGCGGATTTAGCGCAAATACGCAACTCGTGAGATCATGATATATTAAATACAGGGTATTGGAGAATCTGCGCATTTCTGGCTTACTTGAACACACACACACACACACGTCACTACGCAACAAATAACGGCGCGCTTGTTCACTTGCATTGAAGTAATAGCGAATATTAAAAAGCATTTGGTGAACAGAAAAGACATTGTTATTTTCCAGCATCCGACATGTTCTGTGTGCTGTGTTGATCTGTCCACCTAACACACATTTAAGGCCGTCAAAATCGATTCCCTATTTTCGTTTTTCGAAACTTGTGTTGGCTGGTCCGATCGATTGTGCAATCGATTTTCGAACGTAAAGTGACCGCCCTAGTCATCTGAACTGAATTCTTTAGTTACATACATACTGTTTTTCGCCTACTATATAGTAGGGAAGTATGTAATTCCAGAGCATCATTTACCCTCATTTATCTCCATAGTTACTAATCGCTCTCACCTGTTCCTTGTTTCAGCACTTGTTATCTTGTGTATTTAAACAACATGGTCTTTGTTTGATGGGAGTTACATGTGTGTTTATTTCTGCCTTTCGTTGTGTTCGTTTACATGGATCGCTCCCTGCAATGTTACAATAGCAAATCTCATCTACTTGATTGTTTATATTGTTGCAAAATGTGACTATATTATCGCCCAGCTCTAATCTGCTAAATGCGACTATAAGGCATGATGAAGATATTAAGATACACTTAACATCATCATTTTCTGTAAAGCTGCTTTGAAACAATGTGTGCTGTGAAAAGTGACATACAAGAAATGTCCTTTAAAAGTCGTTAGGGCTCATAACTGTATATGCATGAAAGTGAACCACTGTTGACGACGCATAGTTAGCATTTTCGCGCGACACCGGGTGTATTTCTAATAGCAGCTCGACTCTAAATAACAAACAATATCACATTCTCTGCATTTCTTGCATCTGTGGCAGACAATTACTAGTATAAAAAGTGGTAAATCCAACGGGACAAATACTTCAATAACACTTAAAGAAGAAAGTAAACTAGCATCTGATGATGTCAACGTACCGGCGGTTCTCAGACGTAATGCGGGGAATTAAAATAAACCTGATCTGAATCAATCTAAAACATCATTTGTTTTATTTATGAATTATTTATATATTTGAGAACATCACCAAAGGGAGGTTTGGTCAGATTCAGCTTACGTCCGGAGACAATTTAACAGCTAAAATACAGTCAAACACACACAAGTGTGCATTAAAATAAGTGCAAGAGAGTTTTAGAAAGAAGTCGATTGAAAAACAGCCTAAATCAACTTTAATAGTGGATTTAAAGTATGTGAAATAGATTGCAATAGCCTTCTTATGTAACTTGTCCTGTCTAATGAACATGCTAAATGGATAGTTCACCCGAACACATGTTTTGAGAACCAAACAACATTGGACCCCATTGACTTTCATTGAATGCACACACAAAAAAAAGTCTTCTTTTGTGTTTTCACAGAGGAAAGAAATTCATACAGGTTAACGGCATGAGGGCAAGTAAATGATAGATTCATAATTTCTGGGTGAACTATCGCTCAAAAAAAAAAAAAAATGTTCAGAGTGATGTAGATGTAGTGACATGTGAACTAGGCTAATTCAGGACAGTGATGCAGCGAGGCGTGTGCTAATGCACTGCTCCACACTCAGTGTCTGCAGATCACAGGCCTGCCTCTACAGCTGAGGGATTCTGGGTAATGAGATGTAGGAGTCTCAGAGGGCATTTCCAGTCCTGTGAACTTAATAACTGTGAGAGTTTGTGCGGATTCGGCAGAACCACAATCATGCAAGAATACATAATAATAACCATGCTAACCTGCTAGCGATAAAAGAAACGTACGGGAAACATGGACCGAATCCAAGGTGTTCACTACAACCCGCCAAAATAAAAGTTCAGTTTAACTTGAAGAAATTATGACGGAAATATATTATTATTGTCAGTGTTTCCGCTACATTCATTCTGCCGTGGCGGGCCGCCACACCTAAAATCATCCCGCCACGGCTGCAGCTTCTCGGTCCGATATTGTATGTGTTATTGTTAAGCCCCACTAAAGGCATACAAAACATTGTAAAGCACCATAAAGTTTTCGCTCTATATTCCAAGACTTCTAAAGTCATTCAATAGCATAATGTGAGGTAAAAATTTATATTTAAGTCGTTAAGTTAAAGTTAATGGAAACTCGAGAGTAAACACTTCTTACAATACCTGCAAATTAAATCATCTATCCTATCCTAGGAAAAATTAACATCCAGACAGCTAACCTTGATATTCCCCCACCAATCTTAGAGCTACTTAATATTCCCTCTTCCAGAAAAATACTTTCCCAAATTTACAAAATTATATCTCGTTCAGAAAAAACAATTGGTCTGCCTTATCACAAATGGGAATCAGACTTATCATTTACTCCCGGTGCCGACTTCTGGACCAAAATGTGCAAAAACATCTACCTCATGACAAAGAATAGTAACCTACAACTAATACAATACAAGGTTCTTCACAGATTCCACTTCACTGCACATAAATTAGCTAAAATGGGGTTTGGCTCGGATCTATGCACTCACTGCACACAAAATAACCCAGATACATACATTCATGCGGTTTGGCATTGCACCCCAATCAACCACTTCTGGGTGAGTGTCACAAAATCTCTCTCTTCCATCTTTGGCTGTCACATCCCAACATCCCCTTCCCTTTGCATACTTGGTGATACATCCACAGTCAATTTAAGCAACTCCTGCAATAAAACACTGCTGGTAGCGCTGACTATCGCCAAGAAAACAATCCTCTTGAACTGGAAATCTAAGAACAAAGTGCACAGCACTCATTGGAAAAACTTGTTAACAGACTATATATCATTAGAAAACCTATCAACTACAAATTTAATCAATACTCCTCAGGATACAACCTCTCCCTGGTACCCTTTTATCACATACCTACAGTCCTGACCCTCTTTGCCTGAGTTCCATCTCCACACCATCATAAAACACTTCATCAACAGACACACATATCATCGAACACTGGACAGGGGAGGGTAGCTGGAACTATTATTGCTATTATTATTATTTTTATTATTATTATTATAAATAACATCCCCTTCGTTCCCTCCCCCTTCTATTTTTATCTTTGATAACTTCATTGATTTTACACTCTCTCTCTGCCTCTCCCATCGTTATTCTGACCGGGCCCCATTGGATGGCTTGGGAGACTCGGTCCTGGCAGGTCGCTGTGTGGTTTTGGCATTGGGGGGGTTCGGTGGGGTATCTGTTGGCCCTGGGCCCCCGGTGTGCGCCCTCCTCATACGCTCATGCACACGCCTTGTCCTGAAGCACACAGCACGCTTCACTCTCTTTTATTTGTACTACATGTTAGCACTACATGCACTACATTAATTGCACCTCAAACATAAACAAAAACTACAAAACAGACTAGGGTTAAAAGTGGAGTGCGGGTAGATGCCTCAACAGGTGTCTATCTGCATGCCTTACTTATTTTAATGCACACATTACAGAGGAGGCATACATCTTACAAAGGGTAAGTGTGGTGTGCATGGGGAAATCCTGACAGATACTCACCATGCATGCCCACTTCTTTTAATGCTACACACTACATAGATCCCTTAACCTAGCCATTCACATACATACCTAGGTCAAGAGTGGCGTGTTGGGAGGAGGTCTGGTGCCGGGGTGTGGTTGGTCGTGGTAGTGGGATGTGTGCGTGCGCTGGGGGCCTGGGGGTGATGGGTGGCCCGCGGGTCCTCCCCTCTGTCGGCTCGTCGCAGTTTTACTGCGGGGTCTGGGTCGAACGGTGACCATCAATGGGTGCCCAGGTTGGCAATTAGTCAGGCAATCAGCTATTCCTATTATTACACTTATCTTTAATAGAATAATTACAACTCCTCTCCTCTGAATCACTCCCTCTCAGTGTTCCAGCTTCTCTCCGCCCGGCCCAACAGCAAGCCAGCTTTACTCATATGCACACACATACACACATACATCCTCACATACTCACCACCCCTCACCCCCACCCCCATCCCCATCCCCATCCCAACACCACCTCATTCAAATCATCCTTAGCCTTTCTGAGATCTACGTTGTGTTATGTGTGTCGAAGCCACGTCATTGTGATATCTTGTTAAGTTACAGTATGTGTTTGTGTAATGTACATCTGTCTGTTATATGTAGTATTCTTGTGCATGCCGTAGGGTTGCATTTTCTGTAATGTCAATGGTGTTTAATAAAAAAAAAATAATAATAAAAAAAAAAAAGTTAATGGAAACTCATCTCTCCTCAGTCATTCTCCATTCAGCATTCAAACAGCACGTCACGTTCGGTTACGACAGTAACACGATGACACTCTTTTCAAGATCAATGTTCCCATTATTATACTTTATTTGTAGATAAAGGTCTATAGTTTGCATAAAATGACTTTATCTTGCTGGAGTTTATAGCGCTTTCTAAATCATATTCAAATATATATATTTGAGAACATCACCAAAGGGAGGTTTGGTCAGATTCAGCTTACGTCCGGAGACAATTTAACAGCTAAAATACAGTCAAACACACACAAGTGTGCATTAAAATAAGTGCAAGAGAGTTTTAGAAAGAAGTCGATTGAAAAACAGCCTAAATCAACTTTAATAGTGGATTTAAAGTATGTGAAATAGATTGCAATAGCCTTCTTATGTAACTTGTCCTGTCTAATGAACATGCTAAATGGATAGTTCACCCGAACACATGTTTTGGGAACCAAACAACATTGGACCCCATTGACTTTCATTGAATGCACACACAAAAAAAAGTCTTCTTTTGTGTTTTCACAGAGGAAAGAAATTCATACAGGTTAACGGCATGAGGGCAAGTAAATGATAGATTCATAATTTCTGGGTGAACTATCGCTCAAAAAAAAAAAAATGTTCAGAGTGATGTAGATGTAGTGACATGTGAACTAGGCTAATTCAGGACAGTGATGCAGCGAGGCGTGTGCTAATGCACTGCTCCACACTCAGTGTCTGCAGATCACAGGCCTGCCTCTACAGCTGAGGGATTCTGGGTAATGAGATGTAGGAGTCTCAGAGGGCATTTCCAGTCCTGTGAACTTAATAACTGTGAGAGTTTGTGCGGATTCGGCAGAACCACAATCATGCAAGAATACATAATAATAACCATGCTAACCTGCTAGCGATAAAAGAAACGTACGGGAAACATGGACCGAATCCAAGGTGTTCACTACAACCCGCCAAAATAAAAGTTCAGTTTAACTTGAAGAAATTATGACGGAAATATATTATTATTGTCAGTGTTTCCGCTACATTCATTTCCGCTTTCTAAATCATATTCCTTTCTCCCGGGTGTCTGTTACAACAGCACTAGAGTAGAGAGCACTATGAATTGTTCTTCATGTGCACTGTAAGTTAACTGAAATTTAAAACTGTTAAAAGAAAAGGCTCAATAAACTGTTGCATAGATTTAATACATTAAGCATAGATAGATATAATCTCTTCGCTTTGTGCTTTGAACTTTTCAATGCGAAGCGCTGAACGCTGTGACTTCGCGTTGCTTCAAGTGCATCATTCTGCGCACGGGATGCGCATAATCGCTTTGCCGCTCATATTGGGGCCTTTCATGTTATAATGCTTAGGGGAGGTTTAAACACCTGGGAGAAGGGGGCGTGGCCAATGGGAATATCACTCATGGGCCACGCCCCCTCCCCCTGGCGAAATGGGCCTGCCACCACGGCTGGAAAAAATCCTAGAGGAAACACTGAGTGTACAACAGAATTCACTTCTCAAAGTTGTGAAATCAACTTTTTTTTTCTTTTCTAAAAAACACTTCTTAAAACATTGTTTTTGAGGAATATCACAGTATTACAATTGTTCATCCATGTTTTAATTTAATTTTAAAGGTTTAACAGTAAACTAAATAAAATTCTACCAATAATAGTGCCTTATAAAATGTTTATTTTTTATTAAAAAAAAAAATTATGTTCCAATACAAATTTATTATTAAAATGGTGGTGATCAAATAAATGCAAACTTTAACTATTTAAAAACAATTTTTTATTTATTTAATCAAATGAAATAATTTTGAATATTTGATTTTTTTTAAAAATAGTTAAAGTTTGCATTTATTTGATCACCACCATTTTAATAATACATTTGTATTAAATTAAAAAAAAAATAAAAAAAAAATAAAGTTTTATAAGGCACTATTATTGGTAGAATTTTATTAAATTGTTAAACGTTTATCAATTCAATTGACATCACTTTTGATTATTAAAATGTAATGCAACCATTGAAAAGGAATCTAGATAAATTTAAACGTAAAACGAAGAATTTGAATAAAAAATAAAAACGGAATTTTGGAAAATATGAAACCATCAAAAATGGATATTGATCGATACGGTTCAGCTCAGAACAAAACAAAAGGCAGCGTAACATTTGTCCATATGACTCGTGCATTATATTCCAAGTCTTCTGAAGTCATTTGATGCTTTATAGGATGAATTAAGTTTCTTTTATGGTGCTTTTCATTTGATTATCAGAAACTCGAAAACTCTGTCCATGATGTTTCTCGAGGTGATCTACTGATTAACCGATGCATGAGACGGTGTTCTCGTCCCCGGGTCACATGACCTGCGCGGCGGCGGGCGGATAAACACAGCAGAGTCACGCACACCGCATTACAGAGCGTCTGAGGAATGTGTCCATCAGAGATGTGTGCTGGGAGAGAGAAGCACAGCCTGTTTACAGCATTAACTCAATACGTGTGAATCCTCTTAAAACATGAAGACTGATGCTGCTGTTTACTGATCATGTGTTCAGCAGAGGATTCACAAACACAGGCAAAACAATCAGATTCTGCAAGATGCGTTACACACACTATCAGCATATCAGAGTGACTTCTGGAGGATCATGTGACACTGAAGACTGGAGTAATGATGCTGAACATCACAGGAATAAATTACACTTTACTATATATTCACAGCGGTTTTACATTCTAATAATATTTCAC
The DNA here is from genome assembly GCF_029890125.1 of Rhinichthys klamathensis goyatoka. Taxonomy (NCBI): domain Eukaryota; kingdom Metazoa; phylum Chordata; class Actinopteri; order Cypriniformes; family Leuciscidae; genus Rhinichthys; species Rhinichthys klamathensis. Next base: position 3,590,525 of record NW_026607002.1, on the reverse strand, counting down.
TATTTTACTGTTTTTAATTTAAGTTTGATCAAATAAATGCAGCCTTGGTGAGCAGAAGAGACATCTTTCAAAAAGATAACAAATGTATTCCTTAATTATTAACTTTTTGACCAGTTTAATATATATATACACTCACCGGCCACTTTATTAGGTACCCCATGCTAGTAACGGGTTGGACCCCCTTTTGCCTTCAGAACTGCCTCAATTCTTCGTGGCATAGATTCAACAAGGTGCTGGAAGCATTCCTCAGGGAGTTTGGTCCATATTGACATGATGGCATCACACAGTTGCCGCAGATTTGTCGGCTGCACATCCATGATGCGAATCTCCCGTTCCACCACATCCCAAAGATGCTCTATTGGGTTGAGATCTGGTGACTGTGGAGGCCATTTTAGTACAGTGAACTCATTGTCATGTTCAAGAAACCAATTTGAAATGATTAGAGCTTTGTGACATGGTGGAAGTAGCCATCAGAGGATGGGTACATGGTGGCCATAAAGGGATGGACATGGTCAGAAACAATGC